>NC_141148.1:9142828-9387828 GCF_053477565.2 Lygodium microphyllum | reverse complement strand
TTAATGTGGGGTAATTCTTGAGGTGTGGGGAGGCTTAGATGGGCTATCAGCTCATGAACCTCCTATGGCAGTCAAAATTGGAGTCATAGGTTACACTGACTCAGATTATGCATATAGTAGGAAGTTCATTTTTGGCTATGCCTTCACCTTTGCTAGAAATGTACTTTCTTGGATGTCTCCAGTTGTACTCATATGTATATATTATACTTTATCTCCTCACTCCAAGCACATTTTCTTTTAAGTGGGAGATTGTTGGGGGCTAATGTGTCACTTATGCCTAGTTGCTTATATTTACCTTGTACTCAGTGCCCGCAAACTTGCACATTGTAGGTGGAGATCGTCCATCATCGTCATCTTTATTCCTTATTCTTCTTTGCTACGATATAATAATAAAGGAAATGTAGGTCACATATTGTGATTGTTGGAGCTCCCACACATTGGTCTTGCTTTCTTGAGTTCGAACCTCCAGAGCCATTGGTCTTACTTTTGCTTATGCTCTTCTCTCTCTCTCACTCCTGCTCGTCCTTTCACTTGTTTCTATAATTGACATTTTTAAAATTTTGGAGCGAATACAAATACATTAAAATGTTGAAGTTCATTGGTAATCTTTTAGATGTTTGCTATTCTTTAGACTAAACAAGAGTCAAAGATTGATAGAAAGAGGGTGTGAAATTGCTTCTTGGCTTTAAAAAGGGCTATAGACTTGTGCAACAAGCCATAGGCTATTAGCTCCATGGATAGATGATTGGCATGCAGTTGTCGAGACAGTTGTGAGTTTGGATCTCCAAAACAACACGTACGAGTTATTGAGGTGGGTGGGCTATTGCTTTAGCATAGGGAGCATGTGTGAGTGTTAGGGTGGTTACACACCGCCATTGCCCGCCCAATCTGTGCCCAGTTTGTGGGCACAGGAAAATTTGACTTGGGCGGTCACCTGTCCGCCACCTGCTTACACACTGGGCAGTGGACACTTTTCTTATCAATAAGTGTCCGTCCATCTTCCGTCCACAATAGTTTACACACCGACCACCACCTACCAGCGGACACTTCCTGAATTGTATGAGAATGAAGGGACGCTACGAATGTTGATCATCATTCTCATAATAATTATTTTTAGAATGCTTGATTAAACACTTTAAATCGACTAATAAACCTTTAAAAAAAGTCACCAAAAAAACTGAAAACATGAATCTGAGGTTTTTCCTACCAAAGAACTCCAAGATTATGACCTTATTGCGTCATTGCTTTCTGTGCCAATATATTTATTTCTATGGTGACTACTATTCATGTTTTTGGAAGCTCACTCACTTCCAAGAGAGCAGGGGAGTTGAACCCCTTCGCCATGTTGTTGAGGCATGGCTCTACCGAGCTCTCTGCGGAAAGGTGGAAAGAGGGAAATTTTTTTAGCACACCACCCATCTTTCCACCTTTCCACCTGCACTGCAGATTCAAGGATGACAGAAAACTTTAAAAAAATATGCAAGGATGGCTGAAAATTACTTACTTAGATGTGATTGTGTTTACTCACCATTGTCTTCATCGTCCATCTCCTCCGCAGAGTCAGAATCACCAAATATTGTTCTCACATTTGCGCTCTCCCTCTCTTGATACATGGCTCGAGCAATGTTATCTCTTCGAGATGCCCCCCCAAGATGGATTGCCTCTTGTGTTGGCTCCGCTGCTTGAGCTCTTTGTATTGCTTGTGTGGTACCTGTGTTAGTTAGCATAGCAACCTCTGCTAATCCATTCCTCAAACTATTTTGCTGGTCCATGTCTTGATGAGCCGCATTACTTTCTCTATCAAGTTCTGCTGTCGCTTCATGTATCCATGCATCATCAAAACCATCTCCATGCACAATGCATATATTATGTAGAACAATGCATGCTGCCACCATATTTGGGACATTTTGTAAAAGCATGTCACATCTCTTTAACAATATACGAAATCGCGCTTTAAGGATGCCAAATGCCCTTTCAACTGGCATACGAGTACTTGATTGTATGTAATTCCAATAATAACATTCCGGAGATAGCCCATCCTTACTACCCTTGAAAGGAGGAAGCATCCAAAAGCGTGCAGGATAAGCACAATCGCCTAGTAGACAGTATTGTCCCAGAGCTTTGTTTGTGCATCGTTTTCCTAGGTTTGAACGTTGAAAAACATTCCAATCGTGCATAGAACCTGCCCAGCCAACGTCATAGTCCCAAACAACACAATTGGCAGCCACGCTTATCTGTAGAATAATAGAGTGGAAGCCCTTCCTATTAAAATAATCTTCGTGGTTCTCCCTTGGGGCAATTATGGGTATATGACTACCATCTACTGCACCAATAACATATGGTATGCCTCGAAGGGCTTGAAATGCACTAGCATATTTTTGCATTTGTTGTGGGGAAGGCCACTTTACATACATACTATGCAACCCAGAAGCACCCAGTGCATCGCAAAAGTCCAAAACAGCCAGTTGTGTAAACGAAGTTGAGACTCCGTATAAATCGGCTATTAGTCCCAAACTTGAGCCGCTTGCCAAGCAATGCAGAGCGACACAGACCCGCTTCTCCATAGGTACTGCCCTTCTATAGTTCGTATTCTTGCGTCGCATTTGTGGTGCTAGTTTCGCGACGAGATATTCAAATGTACTCCTGCTAACTCATAACCTGCTTTTAAACATTCGGTTTGTATAACTCCCCATAAGCCCCTGCTCCATAAAAGTTTGTGGTCTTTGATAAGCCCAACATGACCGTCGATTGTGCCTTCGCTGACCTATCCTGGCTCGACGTGCAACATAACCTCGAGCCATGCACTCCATCAAAGTATGCAATAGCATGCTATCATCATCCCCGTCATCCAAATCACTCAACAAAAGTTGAAACATTGCTATGACAGCTACTACAACACTGATGACACACATTATCAAAAGACTTTCGTCGTCCATTCACCTGTCAAAAGATTAGACGAAACCTTATGAGACACTTGAAGAGAGATGTGAAGGCAGAATAAAAAACTTGTTTTTTAAAAAGTTCAAAAATTCATCTACAGTTGAATTCATCATTCCTTTTTAAGACTTTTGATTACATCTAATAGACCAGATACTGAGGAGGCAAGTGTGTCCATGATAACGAGCTTGCGCTCTTCAAATGTTTTTTTTTCCTCAAGGTTTGATTTTTGGTTGCCTAACATTGATCGAGCGGTGGTAGCCATGTCACTGAGAGACTCCTCTATCTTTCTACCCTTTTTATTGCGTGCTCCTTGGTTGGTTGTTTGATCATGCACGATCTTCGAAGGCTCATTGGAGCCAATGTCTTCTTGGGTGTGGTCACCTTGATCATTGGAGACTGATGTATTGTTGTCTTCTGACGAAGACAACCCACCAACAGATGAGGCATGTGCATCGCTAACAACATTGGCACGATTCCACATATATTCATCCACAATATCATACCACTGACAAATGATTCTGCGATCATTGCCTGATATGGCATTGTGGGCCTTATCCTTTCTGTATGACTCATAAACGCGTCCCCAACGTTTTCTGCATGCCTCACCATCTTTGTCAAACTCTGGAAATAGCAATGCTAGCTGGGTGGCAACCTTGGACCATATATCCACTCCTTGCTTCGGTGGCTTTGAGAACTCCACACTCATGGATCCTCGGATGTGAATGAGTTTGTACTGTCCATGCATCCTTCCATTGCACAAATGGTTTTTTTGTGGCTATTGTATGATCTTGTGTCTCAAGACCGTCGTTTTGATTCTTTCCTTTCCACGCCCTCTTTGGTTTAGGAGGTTTAGGAGCATCAGACTCCGATGATGTTCGTCGTGGACGTTGATTGGTGGCATTCTCAGAAGATGGAACCATTGGTTCTTGAGACTGAACCAAGTCAACCTCTTCACATGAGTCTTGGTTGGCATCACAAGAACTTATTGCTTGTGGTTCTTGTTGTCGTGGTGCTGAGAGACCATGTTGAGGACTATGTGCAACTGGACGAAGAAATACATTATTGTGTACTATTGTGGGTCTCTCTATACCTAATTGTCTTGGTCGTTGGAAAGGTACGAATTGAGGAGGATGAGGATTGATCAAAGGAGGGCAGTTTGGAAACACATTTACAGGTATATTGCCAATGACGGTGTGGCTTTGCATGTGGTTTGGAACACCCACACTTTGGCTCGAAAAGTACATGAAGTCATTATTGGATATTGCATCTTGGCTCATTTGAGACAGGAACTGGTGATACTCTTCCATGGGAGTGTGGTGATACTCTTCCATGGGAGTGCTCTCTTGAGAATCCATTCCAATCGTCCACCTTATGCATGAAAATTGATTCATCATTTACACTATGTGAATGGACAAACAAGTTTATTGTTCTTTACATAATGCACTTCATTTTTTTAATTTACATTTCAATAATTGATTGTGAGGTATAAACAAGTTTATTGTTCTTCACATAATGCACTCCATTTTTTTTATTTACATTTCAATAATTGATTTCAATAAAGAAAATGAAATGTTATACATATACACTAACTCAAACAAAATGATGGGATGCATGTATAGACAAGAAGTTTTAGCCATTGTCAACCTGTAACAGATGCCAAACATATATAGCGGAACTAAGAAAGGATTTATTGCAATGATGAACATATATCAAACAATATGGTTAAAGAACAATAAAGAAAATGAAATGTTATACACATACATTGATTCAAACAAAATGATGGGATGTATGTATAGACAAGATGTTTTAGCCATTGTCAACCTGTAATAGATGCCAAGCATATATAGTGGAACTAAAAAAGGATTCGTTGCAACAATGAACATATATCAAACAATATGGTTAAAGAACAATAAAGAAAAGGAAACGTTATACATATACATTGATTCAAACAAAATGATGGGATGTACAAATAGACAAGATGTTTTAACCATTGTCAACCTGTAATAGATGCCAAACATATATAGTGGAACTAAGAAAGGATTCATCGCAACGTAATTAAGGCCAAGTAATTTAGCCCAAGTACCTAGTGAATCATGTTTCAACCCAATAACAGTCACTACTTCCAATAAAGAATAATTAAGGCCATACAACCACTACTTGTCCGTATAACCACAACCTTTGCACAATCACCGTCAGATTTGCTGCTCGAGTAATTTAACTTAAAGTTTAATTACACCTATTACGTGCAATGGCATAGAATCCAAAAGAAATTAATGTTTCTTCCTCTTCGCACACATAGACCAATCGAGCAAAAGGCAAGAAGAGAGCACATTTTTCTTGTAGGGTGTGAGTACTACCATAGATAAGAGGAGCCACAACACAATCAAGTCATGTGCTCAAGTGAACATCTCTAAAGTGCTCAACCCAAGTCCACCAAAATACTAGGATGGCTCTTGACTCGAGTGACGATCACTCGAGACTTCATATAGATACTCTTAACCCGAGAGCCACATGCACTTAAAGTATACCCTTTTATATATGGATAACTAGTGTGTACCCCATTCAAGCCCATACCCTTTTACACTTAAGATTGTAAATGGGGTTGTAACCTGGTGGTTCTCAAGGACAAGAGAGCCAATGGGGTTATAGCCTAGTGGTTTGAGTATGGGTTGAGTGCTGAAGGTATGTATTCATCAAATCTTAGGCCCATTACACACCGGTCCGCAGCCGCCCACGAATACTAAATCCGGCCAATGAGAAGGCATGTATTCATCAAATCTTAAGTTCTACTTCTCGAGTGTTACAAAACATTATGTGTGTAAAGATGTCCTCAGCCCTCAAGGTAGTTCATATTTTCTTAAAAGCCCTAAGTGCTATCTTATAGACAAAATGGATATGTCAAAGGCATTTTCAACATCCGACTTTTACACAATCTACAGATTCCTTGTGCCTTGTTTTATTTTTTATATATCATACCTTCCTTATAACTAATGCTCTTATCATAACTAATGATTACTAGGGCAATCAAACAGAGAGAGAGAGAGAGAGAGAGAGAGCATACATGTGAATGTTGTGAAGTAACGATCTGATAAAGACCTCTGCCTCCGAGCCAGAGATATGAGAAAACCCTTGGTTGAAGCTTGCGAATCACCTGCGAAGCCTACAAATTACATGCAAGAAATTTGCCATGATCAAACCCTGAACTGGTTAAATTACATGCAAGCAACTGGCCATGATTAAACCCTGAACTAGTTTCTGGAAGAGAGAGAGACCTGGCTGGATGCATCAGATTGAAATATGCCTTCCCACCTTCACGATGTGAACATTTTCATGCGAAGAGAGGGATGATGAATCCAGAAAAATATAGAGAGATGAACCTTCACGATGTATACATTTATGCATGTGGTGAAACGGGCAACACAAGGAAGCTCCTGTGTATCAACGGCTCCCTGTGTGTCAACGGCCACAGGGTGCACCTACTTGGAGCCCATGCCCACGGCAGAAAACAGAGAGCTCTCTGTCAGATGAGCATGGCAGCAGCAACGAAAACGGGCTGCTACAACGGGCTGCGCTGCAACGGAAACCTGCAACGGGAACGGGCTCCTACAGCACAACGGGGATGGTTCCTGGAGCCCACCATGGGACCAACAGAGAAGCTCCGGCCAATCGCGATGGACCAGAGAAGGCGAGGACGGAACAGGACGGGGGAGCTCCCCCGCCCTGCGGAACGCAGAAAGGGGGGGGGGGGAGCATTGAAGTCGACGTGCCGGGCGCCATGTGTGTGTAAGAGGGGGGCGCCCTCTTTTAGAAATCCGGCCTTCTCATTGGCTGGATTTAGTATTCATGGGCGGCCACGGACCGGTGTGTAACGGGCCTTATATACCAAGGTGGTCAACATGGAGTGGGTTATTGCATTTGTGTGAGGAGGTGCTTGGAAAAACTTTTTTTTGACAACATGAAAACCCTTTAAATAAATATTTTAAGAGGTAAAATGCCTATATTTGAAAGCTTTTAAAGTGAAAATTGAAATTCATTTGAAGATTTTCTTGATACTCATCGGGTACACACGCACACACCACTCTTAGCCCTTGATCCCAACTTTTTTTTTTTGACAACGTGAAAACCCTTTAGATAAAAGTTTTTAAGAGGTAAAATGCCTATATTTAAAAGCTTTTAAAGTGAAAATTGAAATTCTTTAGATTTTGAAGATTTTCTTGGTACTCATCACGTACACACACACACACACCACTCGTGGCCCTTATCCCCACCATCGCTTTGGCCCGTGTCACGAGGAGCGCCCCCGTTCCCATACATTCCGTCGTGGACGGACGGACAAGCGTGCTTGGTGTGGGAGTTCAGTTCAGGTATACGACTTTTTCAGAAGTGACTGACTGACTGACTCTCTATGAGAGAGAGAGAGAGCCGCAGAGAGACTTGTGCTTGACAGATAAAATGGAATACGCTGATCGGGGAAATAAAATAAGTAGCAGCCTCGGCCCTCCCCCCCCCCTCTCTCTCTCTCTCTCTCTCTCTCTCTCTCAAATTGTAGGTCTCTGCCTCGAGAAGCAGAAGCAGTTTTCCCTCTGCCCTCTAATGAATCCAAGAAAACATTCAAAATGTCTGTGTGTCATTGAGCCTGCAAGTGAAAAGCTTCGAAAGAAGTCGGGCTCAATATCGGTCATGATTATTATGGCCATGGGGAATTGTTTAGCATTACTCAGGGAGTCGAATTCTTTAACATGCATCAAGGACGGGAAATTATTTTAGGCTGGAATTTGGTTAAGATTGAGCAACGGCTGGAATTTATTGAGCATTGCTCAAGGACTGGAAATTTGACATCGCCAAGGACTAGAATCTTAAGAATGATCACGTGACACGGGCTGTAACCTATTTGTCATTGATCAAGGGCGGCAAATGGTTAGACATTGCCCAAGGACTGGAATTGGAACACTGCTCAAGGACTAGAATTGTTTGACATTGACGAGGGACTGGAATTTATTTAACATTGCTCGAGGAATGTATCAGTCAGTCAGTCACCACTGACCAGTGCATAGGCCCGAATACATTTGCAAAAAGAAAAACCTTTTTCCAATCCCAATGTCTCACAAGAGGTAGGGAGCCAGGACTTAGAAGATCCTTCCTGAATCTTTAGGCATGCCAGACTGTTACACTTTTTTAACTGACTGTTTTGTAGCATCCAAAGCTCACTCACAACACTGTTTTTTGCCTTACAAGCTCCTCTCGAGAAGACAAACACTCGCTTCCTTCACACAGCCACCTCCCTTCTAAAGGCCAAGACATGGTGATTTGCCTCTGTTCCTCCGTTCTTCAGTCTACATTTTGCCATCTTAATAGCCGCAATGCATCTCACTTGCCACACTCAAAGTTAAGCTGTTTCAAGGAACAAAACCTGCACATAAAGCTTACAGAACGCAACTTTAGGCAAGCTCTTGCAAATTTTGGCCACACAGTCCCACTGTGACAAGCTCAAGCCTTCACCATTAAGAGTCATGTTTTCTGATTGATCACAGGAGAGGAGAGAATCTCTGTGTGTTTAGGGAGGAATGCAGATATTTCTTAAGCTCACATCCTCTTGATGCACAGATCTTATCTTATAAGCTTGTATATCCTTCTTATTCACATATCTCATTTTAAGCTCACATCCTCTTGATGCACAGATCTTATAAGCTTGTATATCCTTCTTATTCACATATCTCATTTTAACATCCTGCTGACACACCTCCACCTCCCAAAAAGGCTTGGTGGGAGCCTTCGGTTAGACAATGGCCATCTCCATCACCACATTGACAAGCTTGTGCTTGGGTTTCACTCTCTACTTGACCAGTTCGGGGGTTGCCCAACTGCTAACCCCTTCCCCTGCTCCAGCCCCACTGGACTGCTCTTCTCCCCTGCTTGAGCTTGTGCCATGCCTTGGGTTTGTGGAGGGCAAGGTGTCCAGGCCTTCTAAGAGGTGCTGTGTGTACCTCAATCTTGTGCTTTCCTCCATCCCAGCGCCCTGCCTCTGCACCATCCTCAACCCTTCTTCCCCCTTTGGCTTTCCCTTCAACCTTACACATGTGCTGCAGCTCCCTCTCCGTTGCAGAGTCCGATGGCTTCGTGTCTCACATTGTACAGGTATAGTGACTCTAACATTAACTTCTCATGAGCTTGCTTAAGCTGCTGCCTTTTATGTTCTGCGCATTTGCTTATCAAGCTATGTTTGGAGGGACACTAGCTGCTCTATGTTTTTAAAATTTAGATTCAGTAAGTTAAGTGTGTTGCACAATGCTGACAGAGGCATGTATTGATTGTGGCAGCTTTGCATGCTTTGTAAAATGTCTTGCATGCATCATAGCTACTGGATTTCTAATGAATTAATTCATCAGTTCTGGGCTTTGTTCAGGTATGCATTCTCCTGCAATGGCCCCCTCACAATCGCCATCTTATGCTCCGATGGAAAGCCCTTCACCAGCAGGTAGATTTCTTTGCAGAGGATCTTCACTCGTTTTGTAAAGCTTTCAAATCACATGTTGCATCAGTCGTAAAGCACACGTCCAGCATTGCATGTGTTTTGGCATTGGTTTGTCCGGGATCAACTCTGAGGAGCAATGGGAGCCTTTAAGACAATCATTGGAATAGCATCAGAATTGAATGCTTCTTCTACTTAATAGCTCGATACGGGCACATGTATGTGCCCTGGCGTTTATGTTTTGTTTTTTGCAGTTTTCCCTACTCCAGCCAAGTCTGTGCCTTCGTCGCCGGCAGCACCTCTCCCTTCCAGCATCAGCTCAAGTCCGTCTTCTTTCAACCGTTCCCCTCCTCCATCTCCCTCTTATTCTTCCGATTCGCGTCCTCCTGTCCCTGCACATCCTCCAATCTCAAGCAGCGCTTCAACCCTCCCAATATCTGCTGCTGCAGCATGTTGTGCCTTGTTGCTTCTTCTGGGAATCAACAGGCGCATCAACTAAGGGAGTTTGATCACTACTGATCAGCATGTGAAGGACTCTCCTTATTAAAAGATAAATATAATACGGTGCTCGGTCAGGCATTGCGTTGTCTCACTACAAAAACTCTCTCTCTCTCGATTCTCATGACAAGAAGTGTCTCAAAAATGAGTAGATCGTACAAAAAAATTTAGCTTTGTGCGAACATACATGATTCATATGTGCTGCATTTCGCATGGTCGACGTCAGCAATTTCCAAAACGGGTCATTCTCAATTCCACAGGTCGATAAATTTAGAACACATTCATTCCAGGGGCGACGAGTTTATGATATCCATTGCATCTCCAGTTCATGGCAGCTTTGTGCGATGAAGCGACATTGCGAGGGAAATGAACGTTGCAACCCCTGTCGCAAGCAATGCATGCGTATCGATAACAAATTTTCTACAACACATGAAGAAATGTAACCACGAAACAATGTCAATGTCAATCGACACAATCAATGATAATGCACAAGGAATGTGTTGCCCGCATGTTGTATTAATGCGGCACATAATTATTGTACACGATAACAAAAATCATCGGCACATAACAACCATCATGCCCATCAGATGTGCTAAATGGTAATGGCACAAGTTCAAAACAAGCATGTTGCTAAGTCGTTGCAATAAGTACAGCAAGTTTTTCTTCTCTCCTTTGTCATATCATCATCTTCACTCCTCTTTCCTCGGCCGTACACCAAAAAAGCCCTAAATGCTTGACAAAATAATGCATTCATAAGGCTATGCTTTCCCCCATCTCTCTTCTTTATCTCCCTCTAAAGGAATGCTTTCCTTCTCTATGTGCAACCCCAAAATGGCACTCTACCTTACCTATGAACCTCATTAAACGAGACCATCAATATCCCTAAATCAAATCAAAGGAGGGCATACCCCAAAATGGCACTACCCTTCTCTACGACCCTCATCCAAACTAGGCTGTCAGCATCCCTATATCAAATCAAAGCAATACATAAAGGTTAAAACCTTATGACCTTTACTTTCAAGGGACCACAAGATTTGGTGCACAATTGTTAAACAAGGTGCTTGAATATTCTTGTCCTAGGCCATGTGAGGCTATATGCATTGCCATTGTCCCAAGTATTTGTACAAACATTGAGATGGAAAAGACCAACAAAAAGTCAAATGGAAAGAAAGTAGCACACAAAGTGAAGTTAGTTTTAATGGGGTATAGCTTGTATGTTGGGAAGTTTGGGAGGAAATATACGGCTAGGATCAATTGATTGATATCCTAGGGCAAGCCTTTTTCTTCATTTTAGAGTATATATTGAATTGCTTTGTTTTCCCTTTTTGCCTCTACATTCCTAGCTTGCTTTTCATAATCTTTCTAGCTCTCCCAATGTTGAGATATTTGAAAGAGAGATGAGAGAGAAAGGAAGTAATCAAGTACAATTGAACTAGAATGAAAGTACAATGCAAAAAGAGAGTTGTTTATTCATGAAGATCAAGTGCCTTTATAAAAGCTTACAAGTAGATAGTTCAGGGTAGTGGTTTAGAGTGGTGGATTTGGTAGGTAGCTTTCAGCTAGTGGTTTCTAGGTGGATAAGGTAGGTGGCTAAAGTAGATTTACATAGTGTAGTGGGCATAGAGAGACTCCCTTTATTGATGGGTACAAACCATAGGATGAAATAAATTAGGCCAGGTAGAGAACCTCCAAAGTACATAATGTGTTTGTGATTTTAACACCCCATTTTAAACTCATGATTGTAGGAAGCTTTGTGCATGACCATCTTACAATAGCTTGGTCACCATGACTTACCGGAGACATGTCTACCCTTAAGCAACTCAAAGGCACATTGGATTGTCTACTTAATATGATCAGTGGCATTCTTTGCTTGATCACTTGCAGTTCAGAGGTTTGGATGGCTTAGGGGACTTGGGCTTTAGACAAAGATGATTTTAGCAAAGGTTGTTACAAATGAATTTTATAAGGATTACAAATGGCTTCAGAGGTTTGGACTTGGGCAGTTCAGAGGTTTGGATGGTTTAGGGGACTTGGGCTTTAGCAAAGGGGTGCCACGTGTCCAACACCCGCCCCCCTGCAAAAATCGCGCCCGCCCCGGCGCGAAGGTGTGAGTCTAGGCGCGGAGCGCCTAGTAAACACCTATTGAGATCTTTGTCCATGATAGCAATCTTTCTCCTTGTGGTTGGGTTTGTGATTTTGTTGTTGCATTGATCTCTTCCTTGAACTTCACACATTTGTCTTCTTCTAGAAGAGAGGCTTCAACTTCAACTAGCTTAGGAGAAGGCATGCTAATAAGAGTGGTGACCACATGGTTGTACTCTCCATGCAAAGATTTGAGTAAGATACCAATAGCAATGTCTTCTTCAACCTTAAGTTCAATTCTTGCAAGTTGAGTTAACAAGCCTTTCATGTGATTCAAATGAGATGCAAGAGAAGACTGAGATTTCATTTCTAAACAAAAGAATTCAATTAGCAATCCAAAGTTGGAACTCTTGAATTGAGGTCCAAACAACTTGTTGAGTTCATCCCAAGTATCTTTTGCAATGTCACACCCATCCATATGATGAATGTAAGTACCATCCATCTACAATTCGATAATGACTTGGGCCTTCTCATCATGTACTTTCCATGTGGCTACTTGGGCTACATCTCATGGCTTCCTCTCTTTCCCATTGGCAATATTCCATAAGCTTTTTTCATAAGGATTGGTTTGACGCTTGTTTGCTATGTGTGAAATGCATAACCTTTGAACTTAATGGAACTATTTTCCCCATTAGAAGTCATGCTTGTAGACTAAGAAAATCAAGATATTACACAATATAGTAGCAATAATAATACTATGTTTAGAAACATAGAATAGTAGTACTCATAGGGTACCCATCTTAGCAAGAAAATAGAGTTGAGGTAGCCCACAATGTTGTTGATAAGTAGCTTAGTTTAGAAGGATAGCTCCTTTTTACAATAGTCATTCGTAGCTATTACTATGAATTGAATCTTGAGCAATGTTTCAACTTGAGCACCTTGGATAGAGGCATCATACACAATGGTTATTTTCACCAATAAACTCAAGCAATATTCAATTATGGGTGCTTAAATCTGATGCGTATTGTAGGGAGCATATCTAAGAGAGGAGTAGCAATAAACATAAATCTGATACATGATAGCAATACTAGCACATATTCACTAGGAGAGGAGTTGATTATGGTAGCTCATCCTTGCTCAAATTTGATTAGTTGAATCAATATTCCAGTAGATCTAAAGTACCTCTCTAGGTTAGTATAGCAGTAATAGAGCTCGATTCAATAGCTTAGTGATGAACATTGAAGGAATGCATCAATGGATCAGACCAAGAGAGAGCAACCCATGTAGAGCTGATAGAGCAAGCAACAATGTGTGTACGCATCAACTTATTCTTGCTCTAATTCAGTAGAAGACCAATAGTAGATTTAGCAGCTCACATGATATAGGATAGCTCACTCTGGCTTAGGACAGTAGAGAAGAGCTTCATATCTGATCTCACTTTGCAAGATAAATGGGCAAGGTCAACAACATGAGTCCATGTGCATGCAACAAGTGCAACAGAGGTAGTCCACATAAGCTATTTATGTGAGCTATCCACATAAGTAGAGAGGAGCTGAGAAATGCTCTGATATCTAGTCCATCTTTAGTGAGAAAAGTAGTTCATTGACCATATTGAGTAGCAACAACAGATCTGTCAACTTGAACTAGTAGCTAATGGCACCAATTTTCCAACATGAACAACACTTCAAAGCAGTCCACCATAGCATGCTTTATATGCAAACCATTTTCAACGTGTTTTGAGGCAACATCAATGATCTTTACGGAGAGCTTATCAGTGAAGAGAAAAGGACCAGCCCATAGTAGTGGTAGATCTTGTTAGATTTTCCGAGATGTTGGGTGCATCTTAGGTAGCTCATTGAAGTAGATAGAAGCAATAAGGAAGGGCTTTGGTTAGTAAACATCAAGACTTGAGTTTTTCTTCCATGGCAGATCTTGATCTAAGTGAATGAATTGCATCAAATATAGATGCACCACAGAACAACTCCTCCTTAATCTCAATGCCATGATAGCAACCATAACTTTGAGAGAAATGTCTCCAAAGATCATGTTGCTGCCCTTTCTATGTAGAATGCATAAAAGAACAGAGAATACTTCATGAAGCAAATATTCCATATCATGCCTAGAAATCATATAAACTCAAAAATAATCATATGACAACATAGATCTACTCTACTCAGCACTACAAATCAGAGAATAAGAACCATAATGCATAAAGCATGCTATAAATAGAACAGATACACTAGAAATGATGGCGCCAATTGCCAAATCCTTCATATTTCGAAGTAAATCCATCATACATCAAAAGTAGACATCAGAGATGATCAAATAGATAAGAAGGATACACGAAAATGCCTCATCAGGTCACATTTTTACAACTACCCAAAAATTGCATTTCATGGGCAAAGAACTTCATGAGACAATTAGAGGTTGCCTCACACATAGAACTAACACAACTAAGTTCTAACCATGCTAAGGGCATAATACATTATCAATATACTGTGAGACCACGATCATGTCTAACATGTCCATACCTCACAATGCTCTAAGATACTATGTTGAGATATTTGAAAGAGAGTTAAGAGGCAAAGGAAGTACTCAAGTACAATTGAACCATAATGAAAGTACAATGCAAAAATAGAGTTGTTTATTCATGAAGATGAGGTGGCTTTATAAAGGCTTACAAGTAGGTGGTTTAGAGTGGTGGATTTGGTAGGTAGCTTTCAATTAGTGGTTTCTAGGGTAGATGGCTAAAGTGGATTCACATAATGTAGTGGATGTAGGGAGACTCTCCCTTCATTAATGGGTACAAACCATAGGATAAATAAGTTAGGCTAGGCATTGTGTGCCTCATGCAACCTCCAAAGTACATAATGTGTTTGTGATTTTAACACCCAATTTCTCTAAGCTGAAACTTTAGGTCATTGGTCCTAGGTCATTGCTTATATTCTAGAACACAACATGAGTACTTGATGTAACTCTTGCTTTGATATGTATTCTACCCAAAGCTCCATGGGTAGTTAATTGGCTCAATTAGATCTTGCTAAGTTCTTCTAGGGATAAGCTCTCTTCCTTTGGGCTAGATCCTTAGTCAATGAACAATAGTAGAATAATGGAAAACTAATCTATTCAATTTATTAATCACCCCATATATTTGAAGATATTTACTATTACAATTATTATCTTTTGGTGCTTATTTGCTACCTAGCCATATTTTTCTTGTGTTTTTTTCTAATCTATGATCACTGGTCTTCTTAAATTTTATCTTTCTTATTATGAACTAAATGGATATTAAGACTTACATTTTATTTTCTTTATTATAAAATAATCATAATTTTTATTTTAAATTATAATATTTTAAATGATAATTTTAATTTATATATTTTAAAACTCAAGATACATACTTTAATGTTTAAAAACCTTTATCTTAAATATGTTAGCATACATGGTGTAGGCTCGTTGAAATGATTTAAGTTGAGGGTCTACTGTTTCGGTTTGTATACATACAAAGTCTCCTTGTAGTAGTATGTGCTCTAGGAATAATTTTATACCTCAAGCTTTACATATATGCTCAGTGCCCCACCCTCATAAGTTGCCACCAGTTGATCCATGGTGCTCAAAGTTGTAAGGCCCCCATTATGATGACAAGCCATGTGTGCATTTGGATATTGGTTGACTCTTGACTTGTATATTAGATGAGGTCTATATGACCAAATGGCAAAAATGTGATCTTTGTGGGTCTAACATGTGGTTTAAATAGAGTAGCCAAGCTCATAGAATCTCGAGGAATATTGAATTAATTCTTGGGGCATCAAAATTATCAAGGAGTCCTATTTTGCGGTCTCAGAAATTGTAGAAGTGGCCTTGACTGGGGGATATTAAGGGGAGACTAAGAGGGCCAATGACCCCCCTAGTGGGGATTTAGGGGCTGTTGGAAGAGAGGGAGAGAGACAATGTGGAGTGGAAGATAAGCCTCATCTCATTGTTGTTCTTCTTCCATTATTCTTCCATAATACTAACTGAAAGAGACTTACACACATAGATATGACTAACCAAGACTAACTATGGTTAAGTCATTGACTACATCGACTTATTGAATGTCACACACATGTACAACTGTATCCAGCTAATGTCGGTCACACACATAAAGATAGACTGACTGAAGAGTAATGGGAGCTTGATATTCTAACACTCCCCCTCAAGCTCAAACCATCTGATAAACTCTAAGTAGCTGTTTGAAGTATATGAACTTTTCCTTACCAAGAGACTTGGTAAATATGTCTTCTACCTGGTCTTCAGTCTTCATATGAATCAAGTCAATCTGCCCTATAAGAACTATTTCTTTGATGAAATGGTAGTGAACCTCAATATGTTTGAACCTAGCATGGTAGATAGGATTGCTAGCCAATATAACATTGCTGAGGTTATCACAATGCAATCTCACTTTGCTTTCCAGTTGTATTCCGAAGTCTTTCAGTAGTTTCATCAACCAAACTGCTTTGCAAGCCGCTAAGGCAGCTCCTCTATACCAGCTTCTGTACTAGACAATGCAACAGTAGGCTGTTTCTTACTCTTCCAACTGATCATACTGTTGCTGCCCAATCCAAATGCATAACCACTAGTTGACCTCCTGTCATGGGCACAACCAGCCTGATCAGCATCAGTAAACCCTGTCAAGTCAAGAGATTTTCATATGCATAAAACAACCCATAATCTGCAATATCCTTTACATATCTCATGATCCTCCTAACTTCATCTAAATGTGGTTTGTGAGGCTTCTGTATGAATCGACTAATCAGTTCCACTGCATAACATAAGTCAGGACGAAAGTATATCAAGCTGCCCACCATCTATCGATACATGGTCACATTCTCTATGTCATTCCCAACATCAATATGTAGCTTGACATTCTAATCAAGAGGTGTCTCCATAGGCTTGCATTCAACCATACCATACTTTTGTAATATGTCATGAGCATACTGCTTTTGTAGCATCCATATATCTTGAGGTATAGAGACTACCTCAATCCCAAGAAAATACTTTAGTTCACCAAGGTCTTTGACTCTGATTTCAGCATGTAAACATGATTTAATTTCGGCAATGCCCTCTTCATCATCTCCAGTGATGATAAGATCATCCACATAAACTACTAGAAACACATATCCATGATCTGTCTTATTTGTGAACAGACTATGATCTGCATCACCCAATCTAAATCCATGTTGCTATAAATAACTGCTGATCCGAGCATTCCATGCTCTAGGTGCCTATTTCAGTCCATATAAAGCCTTTTTCAACTTACATACATGTGTAGGAAAGTCCGGGTGAACATAGGCTTCAAGATGCTCCATATATACTTCCTCAACCAAATCACCGTTCAAGAAAGCATTTTTGATGTCCATTTGCCATAATTTTCAACCTTTGCATACTGCCACAGTTCTGACTGTCATGAAGGAAAAAAAATACCCTGATATTTTTGTACTTTGGAATTATGCTAATTCCATACCTTGTAATTTCCAGCCCTTATAAATTTACCCCTTGCCTATGTAAATGTGCCCTTAACTTTGGAGATGAGGGGTTAGGATAAAGAATGCAAAAGGCTAAGAGGCAGCATCTTTTGGCTCATTCACTAAGTTTGGCTGTTCACTTTCTTGTTGTTAGCTTTCTTCTTGTTAGATGAAGCATAAGCCATGGCTATCATGTATTTTTGGGAACTCTCATCATTAATACATGGCAAGATGTCTTGGTGCAATAGTTCTCTTGTTATTTCATGTCAATTCTAGTTTTAATTAGATTTCTTTTCTTGGTTGAATGCTTCATTACATTGGTATCAAAGCTTTAGTTTAGATCATGTCAGAAGTCATTTTCATGCAATAGATTTAATTGCAGTGACTAGAGAGTGAAAACCGCAGTTAAAATTCTGTCTCACAGGAGTTAGTTCTTCCATAACTGTGGCTTGACATGGAGAACTCTCACAAACCGTGACTAAGATGGAGGTTCTTGGCATGAACCAGTGGACAATGGCGTGCTCCAACCAATTTGGCAACTCGTGACCAAGTTTTGGACCAAAAATTGGGGTAAGTGGGACAAACTGAGTGTTACATGACTTAGTGAAGTTAAAAGTTAGAATTACTTTTCAGGAAACAAGGGTTTCTTCTCTTTCCCTTCAAGCTGCCTTCAAGAATCCATGGCAATGGATTGATCTATCTCTTCTTCTAGATCTCTATCATGTCAATGGATCACATAGCCTTGTTTCTCTCCTCATTAGCTTCACTTGAAATACTCATATGGCTATCGTAGCTCATTTTTTTTGAAGAAGGACAAGAGTATGCTGCTGTCGCGAATGCGCCAACAACATACTCCTGCATCAGCGTGAAAAAAATGGAGCAAGAGAGCTCCTAGAGAGCTTAATTAGCACTCTTCTACCTTTGGTCAAGCTCTCCTTCAAGCCTTGACAACCTTTCTTCCATCTTTGAGCTTTCCCTTCTCTCATGAAACCCTGGACATGATTGTTTGGGATAGCACCAAAGAATTTTTGAATTCTTGAAGCAAATGAAGGGGGTTTTAGTAGTAAATCATCCCTGGAGCATCCTCAAGCATTTGCCCTCAAGTCTTCATCAACATTGATCCAACGTTGGAGAGTTTTGATCCAACATTGATCAAGGGAAGGTAATGGACAGCATGTACCTTCAATGTCACTGAAATTTTGGCTTCTCTCTTCAAAATTTGGAGTCTACACACTACATTGGAGCTTCTTTCATTGGTCCTTCAAGCTCTACAACAAGTAGAAGAAGAGTTTTACCTACATCAACCATTCTCGAAGCTATTGGAGCAACCATGGAACTCAATGAGGCTGAGGCCTATTTCTTTATGCAGCATTCTTGAGATTTGGAAATTCTTTGATGGATTTGAAGCTGAAGTCAAGCTCTATTTGTGGGAGATTCCTTCATCAACAACAACAATCTTCTCCTACAAGCTTAAGAGCATACAGTGGGATTGTTAAATCCTTGGTCTATTGCAGAGGTTATTTTCAGTATTGGCAGATGTTGCAGGAATTTTCAGACAACTATAGTAAATTGTTTACATAATTTTCTGTACTCAACTACTTTCAACACTTGATATTTCGTTAGAAAGGAGACTTCTTAAGCTTCAAGTAGAGCCAAAGAGTTCATTATTGGGAGCACTAGATCTCAAGATATTTGAGTTTTTCTTTTGATGTATATACAGGACATGAAGTTACTCATGGCAAGAAATAAGAAAAGGGATCCTATTTTGGAGATCATCAATGAAGAACTGAGAGAATACCAACATGAACATGAACATGAAACCCCTCAAGAAGCTATAGAAGGCTATGCACATACTTGGTGGAGATATATGACAAGAATTGGGCATGACTTCTTATCTTGGGAAGCACTAAAGAATGCTATGATTGAAGTCTTCGTCTTCCCATTGAAAAAAAGCGCTTGGAAAAGAAATGGTATGCCCTTGAGCAACGTGGTCTCTCGGTTAGAGAGTATTCAAATCAGTTTTTAAACCTCTCAATGTATGTTCATGGAGCCTCCGATAGTGCCAAATTGAACAAGTATATATTTGGTTTGGAGTCTAACTTATCATCTGAAGTTGGAGCCATGAATCCTACATCTTTGCAAGCTGCCATTTAATTGGCTGAGCATTATGGGCAAAAATACAAGAGTTTTCAGTTAAAAACAGGGCATTTATTTTAGCCTACATAGTCCCCAAAGACATTAGGCCATTATGGTCATGTAAGGACTGCTTTTCAGCATGGTGGGAAGCCAATAAATGTTCACAGTAATACCTACAGCAAGATATCAACTTTCCCCACTGTCTATGGACCAAAGCAGGGAAGTAATTTCAGATCTAATGCTGAAAATAAGTTTGATGGAAAAAGGAATGACATTAGTGCAAAAATTTTAGCCCCTAACCAAGGCAAGCACATGTCTAATGACAAGCTCAAAGAAATGTATGACAAAGGACTGCTTCAAGTGCAGGGAGAAATGGTCATCCGACCATAAGTCCAAGTGTAAGGCTAAGAATTTGAAGGTTAGCATGATTTTTGAAGATGATTCTGATGCTGAACCTATTGAGGGAAGTCTAGCACAACTTGAAGGCTCTACTACTCAAGAAGAGATGCATGAAAATAAAGAGAGTATCCATGATGAGTTTTATGACCCAATGGATGGCTTTCCTTTTGATCCGGGTGGTCATTACATGGATGATTCTTGGACTGGTTTACATCCCTCGTTATATTCCATATCAAATGATGCATGGAGTGGTTCAAGAGGGGACAATACCCTACGCCTCAAAGGCCAAATCAATGGAAGGACTGCTCACATACTCATTGATACAGGCAGCACACATAGCTTCATTAATTCCAAATCACTCAATGGGCTGAAATTGAGTACACATGATATGCCTTCTTCCCTCAAAATCCAAGTGGAAAATGGAAATTTTGAAAATAGCAATCAATGTTGCCCAAATGTTTCTATTACTCTATCTCCATTGTGCACTACATCAGTGAGTTTGATCGCATTAGAAATGGGTCCCATTGACATTATACTTGGCTGCAATTGGCTGAAATATTTGGGCAGATTTACTATGGATCTTAACAAGCTGGAAATGGAATTTCAATGGTGTGGATAGCAAGTAACTCTACATGGTGTTGAGAAGAAGAAAATGGAGGTGATCGGCCCCAAGAAGATTAAAAAAGAGATAAATGCAAAGTCATGCATGTTCACTATTCTTCTTTCGAAGATTGATGAGGATCAGCCCTCTCCTCCTACAAATGACATAGATCCATGTCTTTGCAAGTTGCTGAAGAATTATGATAATATTTTTCAGCCACCTACTTCTCTTCCTCCCAAAAGAAAAGTGGATCATCCTATAGACTTTCTCCCCAACACCAAGCCTATTAACAAACCACCATATCACCTCTCCAAAGTGGAAAGGGAAGAGGTAGAGTGTCAAAGTGAAAGAGCTATTAGAAATGGGTCTCATCCATCTTTCTTCTTGTAAAGAAGAAAGATGGCTCTTTTCACATGTGTATCGACTACCGCGATCTTAACAAGGACACTATCAAGAATAGGTATCCAATACCTAGAATAGATGATCTCCTAGATGAATTGAAGGATGCTAAAGTGTTCTCCAAGATTGAATTGAGATTGGGGTATCATCAAATACGCATGAAGGAAGGGGATGAGTTTAAAATAGCCTTTAGGATGGAAAGAGGCCTCTATCAATTCATGGTTATGATTTTTGGTTTATCCAATGCTCCAGCCACATTCCAATCTCTTATCAATAAGATGCTTCAGCCTTTGCTATTTCAGACATTTTTGGTGTTCTTTGATGACATTTTGATCTATAGTAAGAACAAAGAGGACCATTTACAGCATGTAAAAGAGGTCTTTGATATATTGAGGAAGCACAAACTATTTGCCAAGGCAACTAAGTGTTCATTCATGACAAAGGAAGTTGAATACTTGGGTCATATAGTGGGAGAAGATGGAATCAAAGTGGATCCTAAGAAGGTGCAATGCGTCAAAGAATGGCCTACTCCAACTAATGCCACTTCTTTAAGAGGCTTTCTTGGGTTATCATTCTATACCGTAGGTTTATGAAGAATTATGCTCATGTTGCAGCTCCTCTTACCAATCGGTTGAAAAAAGAGGCCTTCTTTTGGGACGAAATCGCCAATAAGAGCTTTAATGAGCTAAAGCAATTGTTTGTTTTAGCACCAATACTAGTTTGCCCTAATTTTTCCAAGAATTTTACCATCTATGCGGATGCTAGAGGTAGAGGTTTAGGGGCTATTTTGGTTCAGGAGCATGGCGTCATTGCATTTGAGAGCAGAAAATTTGATGATAAAGAGAGGGAGATGCATGTCTACGAGTAAGAGATGCTTGCTATTCTACATGCGATCAAGAAATGGCATCATTATCTCTATGGAACACATTTTAAAGTCAAAAGTGATCATAGTGTGTTGGGGTATTTTCTCTCACAGCTCAACCTTTCTCCCAAGCAAAAGAGATGGTTGGCTACCTTGCAATCATATGATTTTGAAATAGCATACATGGTTGGAAAGGATACCGTTGTGGCTGATGCGTTATCTAGAATGTGGGCATGCAGTTTATCTATAATGTCTAAAATTTATAAGGATTGGATAAACGACATCCAAGAAGAATATGTGCTAGATGAGCATGCTGTCTAGATTTTATAGAAATTACAGCAATGACATGATGAAGAATTTCCAAATTTCAAAGTGCATAATGGACTCTTATGGTTTAAGGGTAAAGTGTACTTGGTTCCTAAGAATAAATTCAAGTTGAAAGTGCTCCATGAGATGCACTCATCACCAATGGATGGTCATTTGGGTCTTTTCAAGGCCTTTGACAAGGTCTATCAAAGTTTTTATTGGAAGGGTTTATGGAAGGACGTCAAGGAGCATGTATCCAAGTGTTTAGAGTGCCAATAAAATAAGGACTCCACCTTATTACCAGCCGGACTCCTTCAGCCTTTACACATTCCTACAGGCAAATGGACCAACATTTCCATGGACTTTATAATGGGATTACCTACTACTAGTCATGGATGGAATAATATCTATGTGGTTGTTGATAGATTGACTAAATCAGCCCACTTCATTCCAACCAAAATACAATATTCAGTAAGGCAAGTGGATGAGCAAATTATGGAAGGTGTGTTCAAGCTGCATGGTATGCCAATGAGAATAGTATCGGATAGAGATACAAAATTCATGGGCAACTTTTGGAGAAGTCTATTCTCTTCTATGGGTACTTTTCTCACTCCTAGTATAGCCTATCACCCCCAAACCAATGGGCAAACGGAGAGAGTCAATCACTTCGTGGAAGTGTACCTTAGGCATTATTGTCATGACACACAAGCTTTATGGGATCGTTGGATCCACCTTGCTGAATTTTGCTATAACAACACGTATTACATGAGCATAGGTATGTCACCATTTGAAGAACTTTATGGGTACAAAGTCCAAATCCCATCAGTTTTGTTTCATGAAGATATCAACCCCCAAACAAAGGAAGAGTTGGAAAGGATGGAGATGCTCATGAGACAATGCAAGGACAGCATAAGGAAAGCACAAGAAGTAATGAAAGCTTATGCCAATGAGAAGAGAAGACATTTGGACTTCAAAGTTGGAGATTGGGTGTTTCTTAAAGTGCCCAAGACACAGTATGCTTCATTGAAGGAGGGTGGGAACATTAAGCTTGCTCACATATTTTATGGACCATATTTGGTAGTGGACAAAGTTGGAGAGCTTGCTTATAAGATCCAACTACCTTCTTCCACTAAAATACATGATGTATTTCATGTTTCACAGCTTAAGAAGTATATTGGACTTGATGTGCAAGTATTGGAAGAGTTGCCACCAATGGATGAAGCAGGACTTGTCATATATGAATCTGAAAGAATTATTGGAAAGAGAGAAAAAGTGCTTAGAAATCGTACTCTTACTGAGTACCTTATTAAGTGGAAGAGCCTACCTATAGAGGAATCTTCTTGGCAACCATCCACTTTTGTGAATGATTTTCCTTGGTTATTGCAAGATGATACATGACAGACTGTGCAGGGACAACTTGTTGTGAGATATTACTACCGGCAATAAAAATGTCATGACTTTATCAAAAATTGATTTTAATATGTTATGGGGTGATACTAGGGATTGTATAATTCATTTCTATACCTCATATGTGTCATTTGGACCACTCTATCAAAAGTTATGACAGTTTTTGTAAATCAACCCTATTTGGACAGCGACCAGTTTACTCACTGTTTGGTATGCATAAAGGTTTCTCTTACATAGAAAGTGCTTTCCTATCATATCGGAGCTACATGGGCATGATTGCTATCATCTTTGGCATGGATTTGGTTCACTTATCCTTGATTTTGAGGACAAAACCATCTTAGGACGGGATGGCTTGTCATGAAGGAAAAAAAAATACATTGATATTTTTGTACTTTGGAATCATGCTAATTCCATACCTTGTAATTTCCAGCCCTTGCCTATGTAAATGTGCCCTTAACTTTGGAGATGAGGGTTTAGGATAAAGAAGGCAAGAGGCTAAGAGGCAACATCTTTTGGCTCATTTACTAAGTTTGGTTGTTCACTTTCTTGTTGTTAGCTTTCTTCTTGCTAGATGAAGCATCAACCATGACTGTCATGTATTTTTGGAAACTCTCATAATTAATACATGGCACGATGTCTTGGTTCAATATTTCTCTTGTTATTTCATGTCAATTCTAGTTTTAGTTAGATTTCTTTTCTTGGTTGAATGCTTCATTACACCGACTGTTGCCATTTTAGCCACCGGACTGAAAGTCTCCTCATAATCAAGGCCATATTGTTGTGCATACCCTTTTGCAACCAGCTTGGCCTTATAGCATTCTAACAAACCATATGACTTGCACTTAACCTTGTACACCCATTTGCAGCCAATGGGGACTTTGCCTTCAGGCAACTAAACCAATTCCCATGTCTCATTTTCAGCCAGGGCTGCATACTCCTCATCCATGGCAGCACACCAGTTATCATCTGTAACTACAACATCAAACTTTGTAGGTTCTTTATAACCTATCACACTAGCCATATATGCATAATGGCGGGCTGAATAATCAGTGTATGTAAACCTATCAACTGGTTTTCTGACTCTCTCAGATCTCTGTAACTGTGGCTCACTCTGAGCTTGCCTCTCATGATGTGGTACATAATGACTGCCTTGCTCCAGGCGTCATAATAGACGGAATGCCCAACTCACTATCCAAACTATTGCTGTTAGATGACTCATAACCTGCTATAAGTGGACTTGCCACATCCTCAAGCATATTTTCTTTTCCCTTATCCAATCTCCCCCTCACTGACACATCCATGTCAGTGGACGTAGGAGTACGACTCCGCAAGCGTCATGACCAAGGACTTATTGTAGGTGACCCATTACCTATAGGACCACTCATAGATGTACTCACTGTAGGTGTATTTTTAGCATTACTAGTGCTGGATGATCCATCAGTGCCACTACAATAGGATTACAATACCAAGATGCCAACTCATCAAAAACAACATCTCTACTAATCAATGTCTCATGTGTAGAGGGTACATAACACTTGTAAGCTTTCAAGTCTTATGCATAACCAATGAACACACTCTTGACAGCTTTAGGATCCAATTTCTTCCTCTTTTCATCAGGAACATGCACATATGCAATGCTGCCAAATACCTTCAAGTGTGAAATGTCAGGCTTATGACCATACAACCTCTCATATGGAGTTACATCATGAATCCTTGATGTAGGGGTTCTATTCAGCACATAAACAGTAGTAAGTACTGCTTCAACCCAATAACCATTTGGCAAACTCTTCTCATTCAGCATAGCTCTTGCCGATTCCATCAGTACCCTATTTTTTCTTTCTGCTATACCATTTTGCTACAGTGTATAGCTGCAAGTTAACTGCCTTCTGATCCCATGTTTAGCAAGGTACATGTCAAAGTAATTAGAGACATATTCTCCACCTCCATCTAGTCTAAGACATGAAATTTTACAGCTCAACTCATCAGCATGCTTCTTGAAGTCCTTGAATGCATCAAACATATCATCCTTATGTTTTAGCATGTAAAACCAAGTATACATGCTGCTGAAATCATCAATGAGGGATACATAGTAACGAGCACCACAAAAAACGAAGCATCATGAGATGGAACCCATACATCTGAATGTACCAACTGCAAGGGTCATGAGCTATTTTGTACATGTCTCATAAATGGAAACCGTGCTTGCTTTCCAAACTAACATGCATCACATACATGTCCAAAGTCATGATACTTGAACTTAGGCAGTCCAAGCACAATCTCCTTCTGTTGAATAGATTTCAACTTTTGTACATTCACATGGCCAATCCACTTATGCCATATCTCAACATCCCGTATAGCACCATCATCATGTGCAAACATGGCTGCTTTCAATTCTGGAATTGACGCATTAAGAGTAAACATTATGCCATCTCTTCGGCCTCTAGTAATCAATTTGTAGCCATTACCATATTCTTCAACAAAGCATCCATCTTTATTAAATCTCACCTGCAGATTCTGTTTTGCCATCTGTCCACAACTGACAAAACATTCTTGGTTATTGTAGGTACATGTAGTACATCATGTAGGCTCTTTTTCTTGCCATCAGGCATTAACAATGGAACAATTCCTTTATGCTGAATAGTATGCTGGGTGTCATCCCCTTTACAAACATGTCCATGTGAACCTGCAACCATCTCATCAAACCATTCATATGATTCGAAGCTCCTAAATCAATGTGCCATCTCTCATCTCTGTTCTACCTAGATGCATTCTTAGACACATGCTGCATGGCAAACAATCTGTCAACCTGCTCATCATGAGTACCGCTAGAAGATGTATAGTGCCCATGTTGTTTTCCCTTTGCCTTTATATCTCCCTACTTCTTGTAACAATCCTTTGCAATGTGTCCACATCTACCGTGGTAATGACAGTCCTTATCTTTGTTTGATTGATCATTTGACTGCAATGAACTAGATCCACCACCTCTACCATGAAGTGATCTTCCCCTGCCTCTAAATCCGCCAAATCCATGCTGGCCCTGTGTATTTGTGCCATGCCATGCATTCTGCTGATGTTGTCCATAAGTGTTTCGAGTGTCTCCTCGACCTCGAAAAGAGCCACGGCCTCCGCTGCCTCTACCACGCTGGCTAAAGTAAAGAACAGTGTCTCTGCTTTGAGACGTACTAGAACCGGTATTCCGCCCAAGCTTAACTTCCTCATGTAGCAACAAAGCAATCATCTCATCCCAATTAGGGGATTCAACTCTTATAGAAATAGACGTATTAAATGCTTTATACTCTTTGGCAAGTCCATTCAATGTCACTGCAATCATATCATCCTTAGACACTGAAGATCCAATGGTGGCAAGCTAATCCGCTATGTTCTTGATCTATGTAGTGTAGGCCTAAATGCTTCTACCATTCCTAGACATGTTATTGAACTATCTCTTTAGCTGAATATTTCTTGCATGTGTTACATTTCCATAATTCTTCATGAGTATGTCCCATGCATCCTTTGGAGAGATGCATCTAGTAATATGTATAACCATAGTATCTGATATACATAAGAAAAGCCAATGTAACACATTGCATGCTCTCTTAGTCCATAGCTTATGAGCCCTTTTCTGATCATTTGTTGGATTTCTTTCATGCATTTCAAGTTCAGCCTCATCACCTGTACATAATTCCCAGTAACCTCTGCCAACCAAAACATTCTTCATACGGAACTTCCATAAAGCAAAATTTTTGTTGTCCAGTTTTTCTCCCACAATTTGAGTGATATTGTTAGTCCCTTCAGCATTTGCCATAGTTGCAGCTTAGATATTCAGTGATGTATACAACCTGTAAGTATCTAACCCATTTTCCTACAGTTCAGGATCAGTTTCCTACTATTCATGACAGTTTCTTGCAATTCATGACAGTTTTCCTAACAACCTGCTTGCTGTAAATTGTATTCCAACAATAAAAAAACACAGTCAACTGAGCATAAACCAAGCTCAAATTAGTTCAAAACATTCTATGGTAGTGGCAAAACATCCCAGCAATAAACTATATCCATACAAGTATCAATGTTTGTATTGTATGCAAGTAGCAGTACCAAATATAGCCAGCCCATGCTATAAGTAGTAGTATTTTCTTTGTTAAAGCAAGAGTATTCAGACCTCAAAACAGCCCCAAAACATCTCATTCAGTTGCCACTCAATGCAGGAGTTGATACATGTCCAACCCGCCAGAATATATTGCATGTATGTCAAGTGAAGATGATAGGTATCCTTCCTGTAGACAATAACCAGTCAATACCCTGGTATAATCAGCAACAAATCAGTCCAAACTTTGGACTTTCAGCACTCACAATATCCCAAAAAGCATCTACCACTCAAGTGGTATGATCCAAGCATTTGTCAATAGCACATAAGCATCACATATACTTCAACCCTGTAGGTATATTGTTTTCAAATTTAGGACAGCAACTAGTTCACTGTTTTCAGCCTACAAATAAGCTCCAAAATTGAGCATTTAACACTCCAATATCATGCTCAAATGCATGATAATAAGGGCATATACATTGTTAGGATGAAAGCCACTAGTGCCCTGGAATCACCTGCTGTTTATTGCAATAAACAGCTAGTCTGCACAGGTCTGTGCTGAATATCTCAAAATTTGTGAGGAATTTGAGAAAAAAAATTATGCAAAGTTGTAGTCCACGTCGAAACGGTTAGCACTGACGAGTTGTTTCTCCAAAAACCATTTCTATGCAAGATATAGCTTCTGCAAAAAAATGGGTTGCAGGCATAGTCTCCTTTGATGACGTTTTCTTCAAATTTGATGTCTTGATATCAAATGGCCACTGCCAAGCCTTCAAGCTTCAGGCATTCAAGCTTTGATACCATGTTGAAAGAGAGGGAGAGAGACAAAGTGGAGTGGAAGATGAGCCTCAGATCATTGTTGTTCTTCTTCTATTATTCTTCCATCATACTAGCTGAAAGAGACTTACACACATAGGTATGACTAACCAAGACTAACTATGGTTAAGTCACTAACTACACCGACTTATTGAATGTCACACACGTGTACAACTATATCCAACTAATGTCGGTCACACACATAAAGATAGACTGACTAAAGAGTAACGGGAGCTTGATATTCTAATAGGGGCAATGTCCCTAGCCTAATGGTAAAGGAAATATTGCAAAGAATATTCATTGGTTGATTAGCGAAGGTGCATAATATTGTAGGTTGATCAAGCCAACTTGATTACCTTTGTGATATCCATCTTTCACCCAATTAGAGTTGTTCCCACTATCCTTAAGCTCTTCACCTATCCTTTGTCTAGATCGTCATCTAAGCTTCACAGTGGAAGTGGACAAATGGATAGAGCCACCTTGTATTCATATGTTTGGAATTAAATAAATTTTTGTTCTACTCTAATTTTCTCTATTCCTTGCTCAAATTCTGTACAATGCACTATGCAATTCTTACAAAGCTTCTCTCTTTATATCTTTCATATACACATATGCATACACATACAAAGAAAATTAAAAAAGCAAGAAAACATTATGTTTTTAATCCCCTCTCTTTCTCTGTGTTTCTCTCTCTCTCTCTCTCTCTCTCTCTCTCTCTCTCTCTCTCTCTCTCTCTCTCTCTCTCTCTCTCTCTCTCTCTCTCTCTCTCTCTCTCTCTCTCTCTCTCTCTCTCTCTCTCTCTCTCTCTCTCATTCAATACCCATCATTAGAGAGCTAAAAATCAAGTAAAATGACCCATGTTTTCATTTATTCTCTTCCTCACTCATACCCACACAAAGCAATTGTTGCCTATATTTTGGCATCTTTCAAATGTTATATTTATAGTTGACCTTTAAATAGAGATAAACATTATATTATACACACATAAGTGAAACAACACATACACACACACACACACACACAATCTCTCTCTCTCTCTCTCTCTCTCTCTCTCTCTCTCATAGACAAGATCTTCCACATGGAAATTAAGTTTAAAGAAAAAACAAAAGCAGCCTTGAAGATATGATTTTTTTCCTTTCTAACTCATGAAGAGAGTTTTTGTTAGAGAGAAGAAAGAAAAGAACACAAACATATGAAAATAGAGGGGAGAAACTCTGACACCAAAGGTTTTTTTGCCTTTGTTCACTCTTGTACAATGTTGTTCCAGAATAAGTCGAGAAAGGAAAAGTTTCAACATACATAATTTTTCTAACGACATTGATATGTGCACCAAAATTTGCATTGATATGTGAATTAGCATATATAGGTGGCTATATGTTGTTCATATTGACAAGTTTTTAAACACACATTCTATTGTAAATAGCAACACTTTGAATTCTAGCCATATCATTGGTATAACCTTTATTTATTTTAACGCAATGATGATACACTATCTCTAAAAGAGTCAAAACTTGAGATGCAAGATTCATCTATAAAATAATAACTAGATGTATGGATATTAGAAATTAACAACATAAGAAACACAAAAACTTAATGAAGAGGTTAGATATTTGCAAATTCAACCTCTAAGATATAAGAGCTCATTTGTTGTATACATTCCATGCTATTCTAGCTAGGTTCATCATCGTGCCTCTCGACATTGCCAACTAGAGACCCCTTTAGTTTCATACTAATCGGTTTGCTTCCACTTGCCCTTGTGAGATATTGTAGGCTGAGCTTGTGAAGGAAGTCTATGCTCTACTTATATCAATCACGTAAGGTGGGCTTTGTTAGTCATATATCAAAGTAAGCTTAATCACTTAGAAAATTTCCCTTACCAACTCTTCTTTATAAATCACTTGTAAGAATATCCTTGGTATTTACATTAGTATACGTGTTTCTATAAAAGTTTTGACCCATCATTCATTTTACAAGTTAGGAGTAGTTGTCCAAAAAAATTTCATTGTAAAAAAAATTTGAGGTCATATATAACTCCATCAATAATTAGCTGTTATCATATGGGTGGATGCCCCATGATAATTACACATCGTTTGCACAAATCACAGCTTAATCAATTCTCATGTGAGGCATAATTCAATTTCTTAGTGTAGTAAATCCCCCATAAATCATATTAGATCTAGTACATCCAACATGCATAAATCTCCATGTGTCCAATTATGTGGCTATGAAATTTACATATATAATCATCCTAGGAGATAATAGTTGTTGGAGCGATGAATATCTTCACCGTTATTTGGAACACTATTTGTCAAAACTTATAGCCTATGCAATCCTCAAGCCCCTTTGTACACCAAAGGAAAAATCTTTCTCCACGAGATTGACTTCTCCAATCACTTTTCTTAATCCATATCATCGATTAAAGTTTAACTCTATAAGTTGAAATTCATGTAGATAATTATAATTCTTATCTTTTTCTTAGTTAAAGTTCTTTCCTAAGCCTTAATCTTGGTTAATTTAACCATGCTTTGATATCACATGTGAGATATCCTCCCTATGGTTCCTAGAGGATTCCTACAGTAGTGGATTAAAATCCCTAGTTTCCAAACTCATGACTGTCCAATCCCAGTCCTAAGAACATCAGACTTAGTTGAATGGGGGAGTTTCTATTCTACTTCATGATGGGAAACATAGGGCGATTGTGCTAAATGACAATTTAACCCATCTAGGTCACTTTGTGACCAATCAAAGTTGAGAAAACCTAACATTGGACTTGGTTCATAGTGGAGTGGGGTAGTCTTTTAACATTAAGCTTAGTTCATAATGAGTGGAGAAGTCTTTTGTTATCTCAAGGACCAATACTCTATCATACTTTGTCAACCTAAAATAATGATAACTTGTGTTCTATCCAAGTGGAGGCCGTCATGTTCTAACAACTCCATGTAATGTTGGAAAGCTACCTACTTGACTTTGGGTCCACCCATCCACAGAGGCCAATCATCAAAATCAAATTCTCCAACTTTCCTTGATGTTCTTCTTCAATTATTATGATACCACATTGTGAGGCGTATAAAAGTAGCCTCCTTTTATATCCCATAGCACAAGGTTTCACGAAAAATTCTCCTTAATGCATTACATAAAATTTAGGAAGGATTATATATGCTAACTAAATATATTTTACAAAATCAAATTCCCATGAGAGTTGTCAAATATACTCACTAGGATGGGACCTTCTAATCCCACAAGGCCAAAACCAAGCAAAAGATAGGCATATTGACTACCATAAGAGAGAAGATATCATCAATATCAACTCCCTTTTCCCATTTAAAACCCTTTACGACCAAACAAGCCTTATATGATGTCTTGGGGAAACCAAGGGTGCTCTTTAGCTTAAACACCCACTTGCATGGCAATACATGTTTTCCATTAGGCAATGAAACTAAGTCCCATGTATGGTTTTTCTACAATGAGTCAAACTCAAACTACATAGCCCTCTCCTAAGAAGAACTATAATCTCTTTGCATAGCCTCCTCAAAAGTAAGGGGCTTAACAAAGTCTATCACTATGACATAATCCATACATCTTGTCCTCTCTACCCAACATCAATATGATCCTACAAAACGAGTAGATCATGGGCCACTAAAGCATCAACAACAACTACAGATTGTTTAATGGGAACTAGTTGTATAGTAATAGGAGGTTCCCCTTGAAAGATCACCCTACACAGATCAATCACACGCTTAGTTTTCTTATGCATCATATCATAATGGAACACAACATCATGGCTATGGATAACTTTTCTCGCATGCAGAATCCAAAGATGGTAACCCATCTCACCTACATTGCTATATCGAAGAAAGATGCATTTGATAGACTTTGGATCTAGCTTGTTGTGCTTATCTTTGGGAATAAGATAGAGTGGCCTCACATCCAAAGACTCTCAAGTGTGAATGTGGAGGAGATTTACTAGACCATACCTCGTTTGCAACTCTACCATCAAAAGTAGTGCATGGAATCTATTAATATAATAAACTACAATAGTAAGCTAATGTCATCAATGATTTCATTAGAAGTGCTAAAAGAAAACATTCTCTCTTTGTCATTGATGGTGTCATCAAAAAATGCTAAAAAGCGAGTATCCTCTCTTTTACCCCTTGCAAAACTATAAATCGAGAGCTTGGGGATGACCAGGAAGGGGGACAAGAGCAATCTTGACAAGGAGGAGATGCTGATCGAGAAGGAGGAGACTCTATTCTACAAGACGAAGAGACATCATTCCATTCAACCCAAGGAAGGGGATACACTAAATTTCTCTCATCCTCTTCTATTCTAATCCGAGAGGAGAAGACACTGAAGAACTTTATCATATTCTATCAATTCGGTTAGAAGTCATACCTCTACTCTTGTCCCTATTCCATCTACTAGAGAGAGAGAGAGAGAGCAGTATTGCTCTCCATGAGGCAAGAAGAACCATCCGCGAGGCCTACATCATTGAATCCCGCAATATCCATCATCATCATGGAGAACCTTACACCCTTGCCAACTAGTATTCCTCCCGTGTTCTTTTTCTTCTACAAATCATATTTCCATCATTGCCCTGAAGAAAAAGAATTCAAAAGCAAAAATCATGAATGACCCTACTAACATAGAAGCAACAATTGGACTTGCAAGCATGGGAGTCACTAACGGAGTCACGGGCGTGGATAACAACCCTTTACCAATTGTGGTACCACAGGTTTTCCTAAAAATTTCTATCCGAATTCAATAGAAATAAGATAAGTGTTGAGATATCGAGCTCCACTCGTGATATGCCAGGGTGACCATTGTGCATTTATGTCACCGACTTGTCAGTTGCAGATGCGGTTGGTACACCGCCCATGAATAATAGCTAGATGACAGCTATCCTTATCTACTCTAGTTCATGGCTCAGTTAGTATGCCACCTTAGTTAGTTGAGTTTGGTTTGAGACCCATATATAGGGTTCTTCTATTTCTATGTACTAGAGTTCTTTTGGCTTACACAACTAAGAAGAGAAAAACTGTTTTCAGCCTCCATCTTTGTGTGTATTCCCCCATTGTGCAAGCAAGAAAGCTACAAGTGAGACTCCTTCCTTCTCTTCCACAATCATGACATGGTATCAGAGCCTTGTTCGTGGTAAGGAGCTCAAGAAAGCAAGCCAAGCTCGCGGTGTTCTAGTAAGAGGAGCAGTGTTGCTTTCATTTTCTGTTTTGGGAGCAGATCTTTGCAAGTAGCATAGCCGGAAATTGCAAGAGTGCATTGTCTCATGTTGAGACGCCTTTCGCGGTGAAGCAAGAGGGCAATATATGCTGCAGGATAGGGCTTTAGCCCTTGGTGACTCTGTTTTTTTGATTTGAGTCCATTTCGGGGCCTGTTTTGGAGGCGGAATTTTTCTGCACGCACTCAGGAGAAGGCCCAGTTTTATGCTGTGTAGCCATTGTTCTTCTACAAGTCAGTGAAAAGTTACTGTAGAAATTGCATCGTTTGCCTGTGCGCAGAGACATTGGGAGTTACAGAATCATCCTTGTTGCCTGTTGATGCAAAATCGTCACTAGGAAGTGACTGTGTGGTCAAATACCACTTTCGTCAGTTTTGCAGATTTGCCCTTGTGAGGCTGAAGTTGTGTTCTTTGCAGTGACAGAATTTTTTGCAGTGTTTTGTAATGGCGTCTGATTATCTCTCACAGATTGTCACTGAAAAGCTTGATAAGAACAACTTCCAAGCATGGAAGTTTAGAATGACGAATTTCCTTATGGGAAAAGGATATTGGGAATTTGTTGCAGGAAATGAAGAAGAACCAGTTCTTCCTGATGTTCCCAATCAACAGCAAATGCAGGCATTTAAAGCATGGCATGAGAGAGCCAGGAAAGTTATGTACTGGCTGTCTATCAGCATTTCAGACTCTATGATTGTGCATATTCAAGATGCAAGTACGCCAAAGGAGGCATGGGATACTTTGTCAAAAATGTATAGCACAAATACGCAAGCCAGGAAAATGCAGCTCAAGCAAGAGTTGCATAATGTGCAAAGAGAAAATATGAGCATCAATGACTACCACATGAAGGTGAAGAAGATTGCAGAACTCCTCTTCTTCTTCTTCTTTTTCTTGTTCTTGCTTGCTTGAGCTTGTGCTTGAGAGAGGGAGTGTGAGAGTGTGAGGGACTGAGTGTGTGAGAGTGAGGGACCGGGAAGGAGAAGCTCTCCCTCCATCTTCTCCTCTCTTCTTCCCTTCTCTTGTCTTGCTCACGACAATGGAGCTTGGAGCGGGGAGCTTGAGAATGGAGCTCGCTTGAAGCTTGCACTTGGAACGTGGAGCTACCGAAGTGCTTGGGAGAGGAGGTAACTTGATCGGGCATGGAGGTAAGCTCACTACACCCGTAGAGATGGATGGCATGTCGGCTATGTGAGAGGTAGTCATTAGTGCTCAACTTGGAACGCTTGAAGCAATAAGCGGTCCGTGGGTCTTGGCAGTTGAGCGAGAGCTCCCACATACATGACTATGAGTTTTAGGGTGCTTGTATGTTACATATCATGAAGCTATCAGTCGCATGTGTATGTAGGTCATGTCAAAATTTTCATGTAGCCTATGGATTGTTTAGGAGTTGGTTTGGTATAGTCCTATTGGCCTATGTTATTCCTTGATTTTCTCTCAATGGTGGTATTTGTGTTGGTTTTGCAAGAGTATTCTTTCTTGTTTCTTGGTTTGTATATGTGCGGTATATCTTGTGTAGTCTAAATGGCACCTCTCCATTGATAGTGATTGAGCATCCCACTACCAATTCACAACTACTCATTGTTGTTGGACACATATTGTATTCATCAAGTTGGTCTCCATCATTTAGTTGCCCTCACATTCCCCCTTGTGGATGTTAAACTTTGTTATTCATTTCTGGAATCCTATAGAAAACATTCCGACCGGCTTGGTGTGTGATTATAGCTTCTGTTTATCTACTGCCAACATTAGTGAAGCTCCGTTTTTACCCCTTTCTGCTTCTCCTAGTAACCATCTATTATTAGGTGAGGAGATTATTGCTCTTCTTCAAAAAGAGACTTCCACCCCCTTGGTGGCCAACAAAGTCATTATATCAGTTCAAGGGTATTAGTGGCTAGTATCTCCTCTCCTATTTGGAAGTAGTTATGCCAATTTCTATATGATTGCTTCATGTCTAGCAAGCCTATCAAAATGCCTATCTAAGGAGCTTTTTATTGCTTTTATCAAGATCCTTGAGGGCATGAAGTTTAATTGGGAACGATTCCTTTTGACAAAGATGGATCAATATTTTCAACAAGTTCAAAAAGGACAACTTAGTAATGTTTCTTATGGATCCTTCCTCTAGAAGGTGATTACTTTTAAGACTTCCCCTAGATGCATTCGTGTTCCTAGTTTTGATGATACTCGTGTGCAACCTCCACCTAGAGTTCCTTCCCCTCATCCAATGCAAGAAATTTTTTATGAGAAAGATGAACCGCCTACTAGGGTGATTGTAGAAAACACTTGCTTATAGATAGGATCCTTCCTATTTTTTTCATGTTCTTGATTCTTCTCTTGTACAAGCTCCTATGCCTCTTATTTCTACTAGTTCCCTTCCTACATTTATTTCTTGTACCAATCTATTTGTAACATAAGGGGATGGGAAACTTGATTCTCAAACTCTGCCATTTTTCAAAACAATAATGTTTGGGCCCATGCTTTCACAAATGGTCTCCAATCTCCATGTAACACTAGACATAGTGATAACTTCTTCTCTCCAAGCTATGTATATAGGAGTTTATACCTCTTTGCAAGAAAATGTGGATTCCTTGACTAGTCAAAAGAGTAAAGCTTTTGAGGATTTAGCATTAGAAAATCCACTCTCAGTGGTGATATTCACAATGAGATGACCAAAACTACAAAGTTATTGGAAGGATAGAAAGCAACCATTACTTTGATGATAGATAAGTTAGTTGTTGCTAAAGATGTTCAAGCCTCCTTAGCACATAAGCATGATTTTGCCCTCTTTGAGATGGTGGTTTTAGCTCTTAAGATGGATACTTGTGAGGGTGAGTTGTGGCATTCCAAAGAAACTATTGCAACACAATAGAAGATAATTGAGGATTTGAAATGCAAAGTAACTAGACTTTTGTTCCTCCCCTTGCTCTTGTAGTCTCTTTTGTTCAATTTTTCACAGAGGATCTTGAAAGCCTAAAGCAACAAGTCAAATTAAGTGATGCTTTTTTTGCTAAGGTGGACCATATATAGTAGCATATTGATTATTTGTATGAATACTTCCATCACTTTGCTGATCTTGTATTGCCTCCCCCTACCTTTTGGATTAAATACCAACAACAAAAGTTTTCTGTATATGTCTCTTAGCACTATTGACTTGGAAGCACTAGAAGAGGGATGGCATCACCTTTGGTCTATTGATTCAATTAGTGTTTGACCGTACTCTTGATGATCTAGTTTGCCATGAGGCACAGTTATTGCCATTCATGTATATCATAGGAGATTTATAGATTCCTGATGAGGAGGACATCAATCTTTATGTGGGGGATGTTATTCTACAAGCAATCATGTATGCTCATTCGGTGAACCTTAGCTTTTCAAATGGATTGCAGACCCATGTCCAGAAGACTCCATGGTGTAAATGTTATGCTTGGCATCCACCTTTAGAGGAGGATGTGCTAGTTCATCGTTGATGGAAGAGTACATTTTTTAAATCTGATATCCAACTCATATGCTCACAAGTCCTTTCTTACATTGCAAAACAATCTCTATTCACACATGTTTTCTTTCAAGCCTTTACCTATCGATCTTTTGTTTATCTAGTTGATCTTGTTGATCTCCTTTCTTATCAAAAGATTGCTCAATGCTTTCATGTTTATATCTTTGAGGTAGACTCAAGTGACCCTAGGTAACGAAGTCTGTGATATTCCAAGGGAGTTTTGAATAGTGTTGCCTAGGTCTATCTCATGATGGGACTACCCAAATCATGCCATCAAGGGTTCATTAGATACATACATATGAAAGGATTTGAAATTTTATTTCTTCATAAAGACAAACCCCCTTTTCGTCAAAAGAAATTTTCAAAGCCTCCTCTCTTTAGAGAGAGAGAGAGAGAGAGAGAGAGAGAGAGAGAGAGAGAGAGTGTGTGTGTGTGTGTGTGTGTGTGTGTGTGTGTTCAACGAGAGAAAGAAAGTGATCGATGGAAGGTTTTGAAAATTTCATTTTATCATAAAGGAGGTTGACGACAATCCCCTTTCCAGCAAATAAAATTTTCAAACACCTTTCTAGCATTTTTTTCCCCCATACCTTTCATTGATCACTTTCTCTCTTCCCCTCCTTTGAGAGAAAGGGGATTTGGATACTTTTTTGGCGAGAAAGGGAGTTGCCAAAAATCCTCTTTTTGGCATTATAATTTTATTAATCCCCTCCCATTTGCTCTCTCTCTCTCTCTCTCTCTCTCTCTCTCTCTCTCTCTCTCTCTCTCTCTCTCTCTCTCTCTCTCTCTCTCTCTCTCTCTCTCTCTCTCTAAGTTGCATTTATATTGTAATATTATTTAAAATATTTTTATACATTCAATACCCTGTATAATTCATACAATATCCTAGTTATTATACAATCACAAATCTTTCGCATGAAAGATATGTTTCCTTATCTAAGTAGGAATCCACAATTTAAAAATTCATATGAAAGAAAGAATTGAATTATCATAATTTGAGCTCATAACATTACAATCTTCAATAATACCAAGAAACCTACATTTATGTGGGGAAAATATTTTTCTTTTTTGAATTTTAATAATATTTTAAAATAAAATAAAATAATTAAACATGTAAAGATTCCAACAATTATTGTGTAGCATGATTATCTTACACACCAATGTATTTGTGTTGTATTAGCCATTGTGTAGAATGCTTATATCAAATACTAGTGTGTTTAGGCTAGAAATATTCTAGGATTTAGTGCTTAGCGTATGTCATAAATGATTTACATATGCACACGTAGTGATGCTAAATGATTTGTTTATGAGATTAAGAAGGATGAACAACCTATGATGCTTTCTTAAAATATGATTATCTATATATTTATTATTACTATTATTATTATTATTATTATTATTATTATTTTTACTCAAAAATATAATTAAAAATTATATCCATATTGTAGGACTTTATGGTGCATGCTAGTGAAAAGCAAAAGAGACGTAGATGCTCACAAAACAAGAGCCTAAAGTTTTTATTAGCAACGTCATTAGTAGAATGGCCGACACAAAAAAATAAGATTTTGTGGCCTTGAGAGCATTGATGTGTACAAGAGTTTCAAACACCATCTATCTAGTCAAGGATATCAAGAAATGTGTGATCACATAATCTATGCTTGAGTAACCCATGATTCGATCTCAAAGACATTCACCTTTGAGGTAGGGAATGCCATTAGGGAGAAAATACTAGAAGATATTTAATCTTTTGTTCCAACTGTAAAGAGAAGCTATAGGTAGTCATAGAGTTGTGGAGAACCTACAAAGAGAGTGGCCCAGGATCTATAAGTAAAAAAAGTACTACTAGCCTGCATGGAGTATTTCTTCATGACGAATACCTATAGGAGGAGTGTACAGTGCTAGGTCAATGAAGTTTTGGCATAGAGAGTAGACAAGAAGTGACCATGTCTTTGGATGAAGTAGTAGGAGTTGAATATGTTTGTCCACTTGTGGCATAGAGAGTAGACAAGAAGTGACCGTCTTTGGCTGAAGTAGTAGGAGTTGAATATGTTTGTCCACACAAGCAATTCAATTGTTTTGAGTAGTAGGAGTTGAATATGTTTGGTCACACAAGCAATTCAATCGGTTTGAGTAGTAGGAGTTGAATATGTTTGGCCACACAAGCAATGTTGGAGTAAAGGCGCCTCCGCCGTGCCGCCCCGTGTATTACTACACTGACAGTACCCGCCACTATACACTGCAAGTGGTGGGCGCCCGTCACGTCACTTTATTCTTTACATTCATTTTTGTGACTAGTAAATAAAGGAAGGCCCGGTCACACATTATGATTGTTGGAGTTCCCATTTCTTGTCTCTCTCTTTCTTGCTCTTGCTCTCCCCCCATAGCTCGCGTGCAAGCTTCGATCCTTCTCACCTTTCAACTGGTATCAGAGCTTGGCTTCCTCTTGCTCGAGCTCGACTCGGTGCTTCTCTACCTTTGCATCGACTCCCTTCACGCATTGGGTCTCCATCCCGGCAGCCATAGCTGATCTCCCGAGCTTCCGATACTCCCCGGCTTCTCGAGCTCCCTCTCGGCATTGTTGGGCTTCTTCAGGGCTTTGCCCTTGAGGTATTGCATCAGAGTTTGAAGGGTTTTACTTCAGTTCTCAGTTTTAAATAGGTGGAAGAAGAGGGGCAGGCATCATTTGAAGCTTCAAAGCTCCATATCTCCCTTGCCCTTTGCTTTGGGCATTCATGGATTTGTTGTATGCCCTCTTTGGGGCCTCTTTGAGCCTCCCATCCACACCAACATTGCCACATGGAGCAGCCACTTCCCAGGATAGCCTGCACTGAATTTGCGCCAGATTTCTGTCTTCCTACTCATCAAGTTTTTAGCCTATATGCCTTGGCTCCTAAATGAGCACTTAAACAATGGTTTCTAGAAGGCATTTGAGCTACTTTGAAAGCCTCTTTAGGCCTTGTGCTTGGCATTGAAGCTTTGGGGCTGACATTCTCTGATTTGGGACTGTCATTTACTGTTATACAGTGCTGGAAATAGGGCAGCCACACTTGGCATTGGCATTTGATGCTTATACTCTACTCTGGTTACCTTGTTTGATGCCCGTATGCAGCCTACATGATGCCTAGTGCCTTGGAAATGTATGCATATGATTATGCCATGATTTTGGCCTGAAATATTGGCTAATTTGGGATTGCCATTTACTATTATACAGTGCTGGAAATAGGGCAGCCACACTTGGCATTGACATTTGATGCTTATACTCTACTCCGGTTACCTTGTTTGATGCACGTATGTGGCCTACATGATGCCTAGTGTCTTGGGAATGTATGCACATGATTATGCCATGATTTTGGCCTGAAATATTGGCTGAAATTTCTCAGATTTGACAGTCAAACTTGGCTATAATAACAATGGGCTGAAGGTACTTTGGGTGCTTTGTCACTTACCTATTGGTACGGGATGTATGCTTTGGGATTTGCCATCATGTATCTGACATTTGGGGACATCTTGGTTGGTATTCACTGGCATTTGGACCAACTTGGCATGCTCTTGGACCGCTTATGCCTCATGTCTATGCTTGACAGTTAGGCTTCATACATTACATGCTTTGGTTCGTGATATATGCTGCTTGGTTCGTCTATGCTTTACCAACATTGGGAGCTTTGCCTTGGATGTATTTGAGCATTTCTAACTTAGTTTGATCATTTACTTGGTTGCTATTGGATGTCATTGAGTTGACAAAGATCTTATTTTGGGATTATGTATTGCTCGTTGGTTGCTTCCATCAGTTGCTTCATGTATGTCATGCTCTTGGGATGCGTATGATGCATTGACTTGGTCACTTGTCACTAGTACTTTTTCTTGGGTTGCTTGAGCCCTTAACTCGTTTGTACGCCTTTTGTGCCAGTGGGAGCATCTTGCATGCTTACTTGACCTTGAGCAAGGATTGCATGCTATTGGAGCAGTCTATGTCATTGAGTAGTTACAGATGTATTGAGACTTTGGGATTATACTCCGACAATTGGATGTTGCATTGAGTATATGTCTTGGTTCACAGGATGCTTATGAGCTAAGTCTCAGTTTTGGATCCGCTTTCTTTTGAGCAGACACCTATTTGTGTCAAGTTTTGGCAGTTGGTTCTACATTTTGCCTAGATTGTCTGGGGGTGTGCCTCTTACTGGCAGATGCTATTTGACATCTCTCGGTGTTATGCTCGTGTATTTTCACTATCATTTGGCTTTGCTTTATCCTCTTTATGCCGACTTTGGGCCTAGCATTGTTTAGTTGACATTAGATCCAGTTTTGGGACAGTTTGCTCTCATTATTGCAGTTCTGAAAATTATTACAGCAAGCATTTATTGGTGGACTGAGCAGTATTTTTTATGCTGAAATATCCTAATTTGGTGTGCCGCACCTAGTACTAAGTGGGCAACATCTTTTGGCACACTTTTCTCGCCATTTGGAGCTCATTTCAGCGGATTTTGAGCATTTTCTGCAGTAAAACAGCTAGCAGTTTTACATTGTCTGTGCATTTCTAGCTTGCATTATGGCGTCCTCTTCGACTGATAATGCCATATTTAACATCACAAAGTTGGATGGTACCAATTATCTTATTGGAAGAGTCAAATTTGGCAGGTCTTGGTGCAGAAATCTCAGATTAAGCCACTTCGGTTGAGCGGGAAGCAGCCTGAAACTATGGACAATGACGACTGGCTTGAACTTGATGAGCTATGCAAGTCCACGATTGTATTGTCTCTCACTGAAAATGTACATTATAATGTATTTGAGGAAGCACAGAGTGCATGGGATCTATGGAATAAGATCAAGAATCTTTATGATAAGAAAAGTCCGGCGAGTCAGATGTACTGGTTGAAGCAGCTTATGGATCTGTGCAAGAAGGATAATGCAACTATGTTTGCTCACTTGAGCCAGTTCCATGCTATACTGAAGAACCTGACTTCACAGGATATCACCTTTGGAGAGGAAGTAACTCCTCTTTTCTTGCTTGGGACTCTGAATGAGTCATGGGATGTATTCCGCATTGCCCTATGCTCTTCTAGTGCTACTCTGAAACTGAATGATGTTGAGAGTGCTCTTCTATAGGAATAGGTTAATCGCAAAAACTTGGATGCCTCTTGTGTTTCACATGCTTTGACAGTTAGAGGCAGGAATGATCGTGGTCATGGTCGTGGCCGTGACTCGCAGAAGGGTCGATCTAAATCTCATGGAAAGTCGCGTAGTAAGTCGCATGGGCGCAACACTAATGTCACTTGTCATCATTGTGGGAAAAAGGGCCATATCAGGCCACAGTGTCATGAGTTGCACAATGAGAAGCGTAAGGATAAGGGGAAAGAGAAAGTGCAGGAGAAGTCCTCTGATCGTAGCATAGTACTTGCGAAGTCTAGCGTCAAGATTGAGGAAATTAATGTCATGCAGACCGAGGATTCCGATGGTGGTGATGAGTTCATACTTGCAGCTAGTTCTTCTGATGCCTCACACTTGACTGAGACACCTAGTATGTATGCACAGTGCTGGTTATTGGATTCAGGTGCGTCCTTCCATGTGATGCCTTACCGTGAGTGGTTTCACTCTTACCATACTGTATCTGGATTAGTCAGACTTGGAGATGATAGGTCTCTTGATATTGTGGGCTGTGGAGATATTCAGTTGCAGTTTTCCACTGGCAGTTCCTTTTTGCTCAGGGATGTACGTCATGTACATTCGGTTACACACAGTCTTATGTCTGCAGGACAGTTGGATGATGTAGGGTTTCATGTCTGTTTTGGGGATTCTAGCTGGAAGATTACCAGAGGCAGACTTGTGCTTGCTAGAGGCGCCAAGGCTGGCAGCCTCTATCCTCTTGTTGTATCTCGGTCTTCTGTAGACCATGTTTTGGCAGTGGGCTCTATCCCACATGTATCACTTTGGCATGCCCGTTTGGGGCATATGTCTTTGAAGGGAATGAAAATGTTATCTGGTTTGCAGTATCTTCCGCCTTTAGACTATGCACGTTTTGACTCGTGTGATCATTGTTTTTATGGTAAGCAGAATAGGTCTACGCATAAGAAATTGAGTAGGCCATGCATAAGTAAGCCCTTGGCTTTGGTGCATTCAAATGTTTGTGGGCCCATGCCGTGTATATCTATGGGTGGCGCGAAGTACTTTGTTACCTTCATTGATAATTTTTCTAGGAAAGTGTGGGCTTATCCCATAAAGCAAAAGTCCGATGTCTTGGCAATCTTTCAGCGTTGGCTTGCTCTTGTTGAGAACCAGACTGGGTATAGGCTGAAATGCCTTAGGACTGACAATGGGGGAGAATATGTCTCACGTGCTTTTGAGCAGTTTTGTGATGACAGGGGTATTAAGCGTCTGTTGACCGCCCCTTACACCCCACCCCAAAATGGTTTGGCTGAGCACATGAACAGGACTATTCAGGAGCATGTCCGCTCTATGCTTAGCTATGCTAGCCTATCACAAAGCTTTTGGGCTGAGGCAGTTAGTACGGCAGTGCATGTCATAAACGGATCGCCTTCTAGTGGATTGGATTTCCAGGTTGCAGAGGAAGTTTGGGCTGGTAAGCCACCCTCTTATGCGCATCTCCGTGTCTTTGGATGTGAGGCATTCTACCATGTGCCCAAGGACAAGAGGAGTAAGTTGGATCCAAAGAGCATTAAATGCATCTTTCTTGGTTATGGTGATTCAGGAGAGATGGGCTATCGCCTATGGGATCCGAAGGCACGGAAAATAGTACGCAGCCATGATGTAGTCTTCCATGAAGACAAGATGCACATGCAGTTTGAGAAGGTGGTTGAGATCCGCAGAGTGAACTTTCAGGAGGAGCCTAGAGCTCTTGCACAGCCAGTTGGACAGCCTACAGCTGCAGTAGATAGTCATGGTCAGGGTGTTGGACAGGCAGCAGAGCCTGCAGTGAGATGGTCTGCTAGAGACAGATGTCCACCTGCTGATAGATTTCAGCCCTCTATGCATTATGTTTTGGTTACAGATGCAGGAGAGCCTTTCACTTATGATGAGGCTATGCGCAGGGGTAACAGTCACTCCTGGGAGAGGGCTATGCAGTCTGAGATTGACTCCTTGCATAAAAATGAGACTTGGGATTTGGTTGCCTTGCCAAAGGGCAAGAAGGTTTTGCCATGCAAGTGGGTGTACAAGCTAAAAAGTACCCATGGACACCCCAAGCCGGCATACAAGGCTAGATTGGTAGCAAAGGGTTTTAAGCAAGAGCATGGTGTAGACTTTGATGAGGTCTTTTCTCGTGTGGTTAAGATGACCACCCTGTGCTTGGTCTTGGCTTTGGGTTGCTCAGCTTGACTTAGATCTATATCAGATGGATGTCAAGACGACTTTCTTACATGGGGACTTGCATGATGAGATCTATATGGAGCAGCCTAAGGGCTTTGCAGAACCTGGCAGGGAGCACCTAGTGTGCAAGTTAAAGAAAAGTCTTTATGGCTTGAAGCAGACACCTAGGGAATGGTATCATAAGTTTGATGCCTTTATGCAGTCACAGGGCTATAGCAAGAGTGCTATGGATCGGTGTCTTTACACGAAGAAATCCCGTGATGGTTCATTGCTTATTTTGGTACTCTATGTGGATGATATGCTGATAGCAAGGAAAGCTCATGATGAGCTAGATGCTCTTAAATCTCAGTTGAATAAGAGCTTTGAGATGAAGGATTTGGGACATGTATCTCACATACTTGGTATGCGCATTAGACGCGACAGGCATCAGGGACTCCTCTACTTGTCACAGAGGGAGTATATTCATAAAGTCCTTGAGCGCTTCCGCATGCAGGACGTAAAGCCTATTGGCTGTCCATTGCCTTCTTATGTGAAGGTATCACAGGCCGATTGTCCGTAGATAGATGAGCACAGGGCCGAGATGGCCCAAATCCCTTATGCTTCAGCCGTGGGCAATTTGATGTATGCCATGATAGCCACTTGTCCAGATATTGCCTTTGCAGTTGGTGTTGTGGCACGCTATATGGCTACACCTGGCAGGAAACATTGGGATGCCATGAAGAGTATCATGAGGTAACTGAAGGGCACAACAAATATGTGTATTTGCTATGGCAGCCAGGATACAGGGGTTGTGGGGTACACTGGCTCCGATTATGTAGGACATGCACATAGTAGAAAGTCCACTTTTGGCTATGTATTCACCTATGCTGGAGGTGCTGTCTCTTGGATGTCCAGGGTTCAGAAGTGTATGGCTTTGTCTACCACTGAGGCCGAGTATGTTGCAGCCACTGAGGCTTGTAAGGAGGCCATATGGCTAGGCCATCTAGTTGTTGACCTTGGGATTAATGCTATACCTACAGTGCATTCGGATTCTATGAGTGCCATTCAGTTGGCTAAGAATCCGATCTTCCATGCGAAGACGAAACACATTGAGGTGAGGTATCAGTTCATACGTGGTGTCGTGGAGGACAAGTCTGTTGACCTTGTCAAGATCTCCACTGACGAGAATCCTGCAGATCTGCTCACAAAAAGCCTCACTACTGAGCGCTTTGCCTTCCTCAGGCGATTGATGGGCATTGGATGAGATGTTACCTTCCCTCATCCCTTGTACCTATGTATAGTTGTACTGTCTTTTTTCTTTCCTTTTCTCTCTCACTGGGGCGAATTTGCCTTTAAGTGGGAGGTTGTTGGAGTAAAGGCGCCTCCGCCATGCCGCCCCGTGTATTACTACACTGACAGTACCTGCCACTGCACATTGCAAGTGGCGAGCGCCCGTCACATCACTTTATTCTTTACATTCATTTTAGTGACTAGTAAATAAAGGAAGGCCCGGTCACACATTGTCACTGTTGGAGTTCCCATTTCTTGTCTCTCTCTTTCTTGCTCTTGCTCTCCCGCCATAGCTCGCGTGCAAGCTTCAATCCTTCTCACCTTTCAAGCAATTATCCACTTGGTGATGGTGGCTTGGGTACGGTTTGAGTAGTGAGGGTTGTAGAGGAGGAATTTCTAGAATAACTATATGCTGCAAAGTACTTTCAGAGTGATTGGTGCTCTCCCATTAGAAGCATATGCTACATTAGAGTGTATGTATAGACTTTCACTATCTTGGTGTTTTTCATTGTTTAGGAGTTTATGTGCATAGTCACGAAGGCCCTTAGTTGGTTGTATTTCATCATTGGAATGGCTCAAATCTACAACATTGGTTAAATATTTCTCATTCCAAGAGAGAGGAGATGTCGTGCCCTATATTAATGGTTTCTCTTCTAATTGTCACCCAAGGCTTTTATTAGTAGGATAACACGATTGTCAACTCCTTTCCAGAAGGTATTTCCTCCCATGGCTCCCAGAGTTTGAGTTGGAGTTAGACAAGGATCTACTCTAGTTTGAGGGTTTAATAATGCTACTTGTGTTGCTTCTACTTCAACTCCTTTTACTCAAGCCTTGAAGGTTTTGTAGAGAATTGCATTCCCCTTTAAAAATGTTCCTAATGCTATTATTACATATTAATCAAGATGAGGGTTGTTATAATGTTAAGATCTATCTCCTTAAATTGAAAATTCTTGGTCCTCCATATATATTAGCATTGCCTTTACAATGGCATCACTTGAGGTTCCCTTTAATCAAGTTGAATAGATGCAGACCTCCCAAAGGAATTTGAGTGGCCCATGGAGATTAACATAGATACAATGTTTGACAAGCCAATTGTAATCATGCCTCCAACTACCTCTTGGTCTTGAAGCTAAACTTGTGTTTCCTTGACCTGATATTTTACTTTGCTAATTATAAACAATTGGTGCTTCATGTTAGGATATTCACCAACTTTGGTGGTAGATGCCTTTTAGGTTTTGGTTATTGTAGTACTACTCTATGCACTCAAAGAAGCTACATCTTTGGTAGCATTGTAGCTCCATCATGTTTTGAAGCAACTATGATAATAGTATTGCTTCTTTCTTTCCTATAAGCTCTTATTTCCAATCACTAATCCATTAGCTATAGAAGGACTAGGAATATTGATACCTTCTTTTCTTTTTTGCACCCTTGCTATAGCATACATAGGAAACATGACTATCTTTTTATTGTTGATTATCTCTACTTCAAAGTGACTCAATGGTACAATGGTAATATTGCTTTGCTTGTGCTAGCTTCTTTCTTAGAAAAATCTTGGTACATATGGGTTATGGTGCACTTGGCACATCTCTAATTAGCTTTATTCTCTTGCATGATCTTGTGTTTGAGGGCCCTTGGTGTCATGACACATGGCCAACATTCAATTGTCTCATGAGTTTAAATCATGGTGCACTTGGCACATCTCTAATTAACTTTTTTCTCTTGTGGACTCTTGTCTTTTAGGGCCCTTGGTTGACACATGCCCATTCAATTGACTTATGAGTTCAAATTATGCCTTGTGTCATAACATCATCATGGAATGGGCCAATAGCCCATAAGGATTACATTGCCTTCCTTGTCATAGCATATGTGATGTATGGATTCATGAATTTTCCTTCTTTTAGTGGTTCTTCAATGTAGTGTATAGGAGCATGGCTTAATGGGTGAGTCATAATTGGATTCAAAGGCCTTGGTCCCTAAAGGGTTGATGTTAGATTTAGGTGCACAGTTGTAGTTAGGTGGGGTTAGTAGAGCCAATTGCTGAAGTCTTTTGTATAAGATTTTTTGTTCTTTTTTTATAATTGACATTTTCATATGCTACAAGATATGGGAGCCATCTTGAGGTTTTGCAATAAAGTAGGTTTAGATTTACATCCAAAAAGATTTCAATTAGTGCATACCTAATGAGTTTTAGGGCATTTAGATAATAAACAATCTTTATGACAATTTATGCACTAGACATTTTTGACCATCTATTCCACTACTTAACGATCTCTATGAGATTTAAGAGCTCTTGACATTGCTATTTAAAGGCACCTAGGATATATTGAGTACTATTAAGCTATAGATGTTTGCAATCTATTTGGAATCTTGAGATCCATTGTATTCTCTTATCCCATCTTCTCTCTTTATGGAAGTTATTCATTCTTATGGGCTATCAATATAATTCATCTATTTTAATATGCCATTAGTAATGGACCTTTCTAGTACTAAATTATTATTCATGACTCCATATATTATTTCATTGTGGATGCTCTTGATGAATGCTTTAGTTATGATCTTGTCATTGGGCCTTTCTACAAGTAGGATTTGTTTGTACAAACTTCTTACCTTTGATGCATAGTCCCTCATGTTCTTACCTTCCTAGTAGTCTAGCTTCATTATCTTACAAGGAGGTTCTCCCTAGATCTAGCTTGTATAAAAGTGCATAATGAAGAGGTCCTTAAGAATAGGGAACAATGCTTTCTTGACAACATCCAAGCACCGCATTCTCCCTTTTTTACCCAATCACAATCCAAATGCTTGCAATTTTTTACCATTAGATGTGAGTTCGTTAGTCTCATATTGTAACATACCCACTTTGACATTTAGAAGTTATATGATGTTCAACAATTATCTTATTAAAAGCTCTCAAGAATGATGCATGTTCTATTGCACATGAGTAAGATTCTAGAGTCATAACATTTAGGGATCTTGAAGGCCTTGGTTTTATGGAATTTTTTAAAGATATCAATAGGATTCTTGATAGATAACATGTAGATTAGGTTCAATGGAACTAAAATTTGAATTCTAAAATAAAAGTTATGGCCATTTGAAGTTTTGAGGTACATCTACATGATGGTCATCATTTTTTGGCTCTACTTCTAACATTATTGAGAATCCACTTGAATAATTGGGTCCACCCATAGCAAGGACATTCCCATTAGGGGAAAGTATCTAGCCCCTTTCCATGCATATACCCAAGGTATTCTTTAATTATCTAATTACCTATAATTGTTGATAGATACATTCAAAAGTAGCTTCCTTAATTAACTTGTTAAGAACAAGTTCTTTCATGTAATTTAATGCATTGGTAAAAAGACAATTGAGTATAGTTCTTTCCAAATAATTCTTTATTCCAAACAATAGGGAATACATTATTCTAAGCCACATCAGTCAATAATTACATCTGTTGGGATTTATATACTACAAAATTGTGACAATCAAGCTTGATTGGCAGCCTCCACATCATCTAGATTTGTCTAAATCTGCCTTTGTATTGTCCAATCCATCAACCTTTGCATTCATCGAGTTGTCCTATTGCTATATTGCTATTGCATTGGGTAGAGATTCCAAACAACTCACAGTTTCACCAAACTTTTATGTGTGCAAAGAATTGGCATATCTAAAAACATTGTGATTTTTGGACTAGGTTGGAAATGGCAAGTAAGCTTCTAATTATGGTTGGAAATGGCATATCCAAAAACATTGTGATTTTTGGACTAGGTTGGAAATGGCAAGTAAGCTTCTAATTATGGTTGGAAATGGCAAGTAAGCTTCTAATTATGGTTGGAAATGGCATATCTAAAAACATTGTGATTTTTGGACTAGGTTGGAAATGGCAAGTAAGCTTCTAATTATGGTTGGAAACCTTTTGATGAACTCAACAAATAAGCAAACTACTCATGTACTAGAGAGGGCCTCAATAATGATCTTCTTGTAGCTTAGTAGGGACTCTTTGATTCAAATGAAGGATGAACTATTGTAAAGTCAATCATCTCTAGCTCATTGGGAAAATCTAGGATCATCTGAAGTACAATCGCTTGCAATAGGTAGAGGGATTTGTGAGTGCTTTTGCACCCAACAATCATTATTGGATAGACAATTCCAAATGTTGTCCACCACCTAAGATCCCCCTAAGACAGAGAAGCACAACTCACCAAATGGTTGGAAACCAACAAATTCACAAAGGCATGATTGTCACCCATCCTAAAATTATAGAACTCATTGTCCATACTAATTTTTCCAAAGGTCAGGAGCTATCCAAGGCCAATAGAAGGCAAGAGTGTGTAAGAAAGACAATTTCTTCCTAACAAGAAATATGTCAAACTAAACCAAGAAATATGACAAAATCCATAGCCAATGTGACCATAGTTAATACTTATATTTCATATGAGAGAAATACAATGATGAAAATGTGGCCAATAACAAGATACACACCTCTTGCAATGGTGGAGTAAGGTACTTAGTCTTTAGCTATGGTGGGAGGTTCAAGAATAGGAATCCTCGAAGAATATTTGATTAATAGAAAAAAGATATGTGCACACTTACATTTTCAACCCTTAATACTCCACCCTAACCCTATGCTAAACCTATGCTTTACAAGGTACTTATTTTGCTCTATTGCAAACCATCCCCTCCTAAAGAAGCTTTGTTCTCAAAGCTTAAGAATTGGAAGAGCACAAGAATGAATCGTGGTGCAAATAACTCCATCATGAAGTATTATTGCTAAATATGCTCCCCAAAGTTATGAAGAATCTAGCTCAAGAAATAGGTTGCATCATAAGTTTGAAATTATGAAAATCCTTTATGCTGCCATGAACAGGCCTCTTGTAGCCATAACTTTTGATAGGAATTCTTGATTGAGACATATCAGGTCAAAGGTGAAGTATATAACCCAAGGTATTTCCTTGTGTCATAAAAATCAGATTGTGGTATGGATAGGGAAATTAGATCCATCATAGAAGTTTTACATAGCAAATTGTCCATTGTCATGAGATTGTAATAATGCCACTATTTTTAAGGATTCTTGATTCCTTAGAAAGGATGGTTGGATGCACTTAGGGTAGTTATGAAATTTGTGTTTGAAGCCTACCAAAAACAAACCTAAAGCCAAATACCCTTGGAATCAAACAAATAGCCATCAAATTAATCATCACATCTAGAGGTGTCCACTCTAGAAATATACTTTTCATAATCACCTCTCAGGTCCAATGGGAACAAAGAATCATCCTCATGGGCCCCCAAATGAAAAGGCATCATAATCTTCCATGTGTATCTTCATTGGCTACCCAAACTATAATATCAATCTTCTCATGTTTGCATCATTAAACTCATGATTTGCATAAGCCTCTTCCATAGGTTGTTGTATATCTTCTTTAGTTGTAGCTACTTTGGCTAAAAGTAACTTGTCTTCATTGGGCCCATCATACTCATCCACATCATATGTATCCAAATCAAAATTCCCACGATTAACCAGTCAAAATGAAACATCCAAACAAGTATGAAAATCTTATCTAGGTTGTTGTATGCCTTAGTGCTGATGTATACCATCCATAGGCTCATCATAAGGGTACCCAAAGGCTTCAATACACACATCTTTAGCATAACCTTCTTTGGTCACAAATGACTCGTGCGATTCTTCAGTTATTATATCATCCTCTTGGTCATCTTCCTCTTCATTGTTCTCTCCCTTACCTTCTTGCTCTTCCTCATCAACTTCTTCTTCATTCTCAAAAACTGTATCAAGTAGTAGAATTGGAAATGGATCATGTGGGGGTGGAATAGGGTCATTCATAGGGTGAGGTTCCTACATTTTACTACCCAAAACTTTTATGACAACAATTGACTAATCAAACCTAGTGTCCATCTTTGCCATGGATTTATTTAATATGTATTCTCCCAAGAGTCCCCACATTCATGCTATTTAACTCCTTGAATACTTATTGATAATCACTAGAACCTTGAGACACATGCAATACTTCATCCTTTTGGTGATTGGTTTGAGCATTTATTGCACATTGTGCCTTCATTATCTTGGTGTTGGATTAGGCCAACATTTGATCCATTTGACTTTGACTGACATGCTCTTATATCCTCATTGATAGTCTCTAGAATTTGATCATTTCTTTTGTTTTTCGCCATGCTTGATAGTTGCTATCCATAGTGACCAGCACAAAATCTTTTGATATCAATGTCCCTTTGAGGTGATTTTTGGTCCTATAGCTCCATGCTGAAGTCTTCTAACCATATATAATCTTCTTTTTTTGTTAGAATCAAGATGACCTATTTTGGAATCAATTTCTATGTGTTGTCCAAAACTATCCAGAATCATGTTTCAGCCTTGTTTTAGCCTATAAACCTTCCTATAAGTGCTCTTTCACTACCATATCTTATAGGATATTGAATAAGGCATGTAGGAAACCTGTACAACATATATTTCACTTTCAAAGAAGGATGTACATGAAAATACCAATATAAACTCTAGAATGTCTTCTAAATTGCCATGTTTACCCCGTTTTGGTCTATAACCCCCCCTGTATGTCCTATTCAAATGGCTGTAACAACCTTGTGGAGACTTAAGTATGGCTAAATCTTCAAGAATATATTGTGTCTTGAATACTCCACATTTTTATCCTTTTGTACCCGACGAAGCTTGATGAATCAAATTTCAGTCTCATAAGCAACTCCCATTTGCTTCTATATGCTCCATAGGCTCAATGCTTATTGTAGTAGTACTCCTTTGTCAAGATTAATTGATGTTTTGAAGAAATTCCCAATTCTTCCATTGAACTTGAGTGCCATTTTTTGTCCATTGTTATCCATAATGAAAAAAAGCTCCAAATCTTGGTAGAATGATCCAATGTCGGTGAAGGAATTGCAATAGTTGATCCTTAATCACACTCTTACAAGCAAGTAAATGCTAAAAACCCCATCAAATCCACAAGGATAAAAGGTATTTTTGAGCTTCATTGGTGTCCATGGTGAAAGATAGAGAGAAAATCCTTCCAATCCTAAGAGAATGCTTCAAAATGTTAATCCAATATGAAGAGCTTGAGCTTCATATATGGATTACTGAGAGTAAAATGAGTTAAAAGCCCCTTGATTAGGCCAATATCTGTGCAAAAATTTCATGCTACCCTTCTTTCTAGAGGAATCTACCTTGAAGAATAAAGCTATGGATTACTTTTCATGGTTAATGCCTTCAATGGGTACAATAGAAGATCCAATGCATTAAAACTCATGATGGAATGAGAATAGAGCTCAAAACCTGGATCAATTCTAGAATAGACTATTACTACCTTGTTATTTTAGGTCCTAGAAGGGTAGAGAAGGGTTCAAATGGAGTATTCAGACCTTGAATGAACAATGTGGAAGCTTTCCAAGGCTAGTTGAAGTGTATTCATGCTATCTAGTGAGGAGGATAAGTCAAATTTGAAGCATTGAGTAGTATTTGACCCTCACAGATCAACATAGATCACGTTGTAATCAGTAATAACTCATGCTTGAATGGCTATCATAAGTAGAGCTTGCTTAAGATCCTTAGCAAGAAATCCTTCCATTCAAACTTTACTAAATGATTAAGAAGCCATAGCTCCATCCTCATGTTGTCCACATAATGAAGATCATCAAGAACAGTCGCACAAATTTTGGGATGAATTAGCATGAAATTTGGGTTGAAGGCATGCCAATAAGGTTGTTGCTAGGTTCCTCTTGATGCAAGGATTCAAGTTCCAAAAGCCTTTGAGGTGATATAAGCCATGAGAGAGAGAGAGAGAGAGAGAGAGAGAGAGAGAGAGAGAGAGAGAGAGAGAGAGAGAGAGAGAGAGAGAGAGAGAGAGAGAGAGAGAGAGAGAGAGAGAGAGAGAGAGAGAGAGAGAGAGAGAGAGAGAGATATGCCTATTTCCTCCATGGAAACTCTAGGTGAAGCTTGAAAGGGGAACCCCACTTTAGAAAAGTAGAAGAAAAGATTGTCTTTACCAAGTCCCTTGAACCCTTGCTTGTCCTCAAGTCTTCAAAATGCCCTTCAAAAGTGATCAGAAGCTACTAATATAGCATTCCAACCACCATTTCTTCCAAGATCTTGTCAATGTTCTCCAAAATGACCACAATTTGCTATAGCAGAGTCTACCTAGTCATAGTTATAGGGAATAACCAGATAAAGACTAGGTCCTCAACTATTGTAACCAATCTTTCACACATAAGACTACACAAAATCTGAAATATGACTTCCTAGTTGGATCAAAGACTTGCTTTGATACCCATGTAAGAAAGAAAGTTTCTTCCTACAATAAGAAACATGTCAAATTAAACCAAGAAATATGACAAAAGCCATAACCAAGGTGGCCAAAGCTAATACTTAGATTTCATATGAGAGAAATACAATGATGGAAATGTGGTTGGTAAAAAGATACACACCTCTTGCAATGGTGGGAATGGCTAGCCTATTGGTAAAAGAAGACTCATATGATATAGAGAACATGAAATTGAAAGAATAAGAGTTTGAGTACGAAAGTATAAAGGACTCAAATTATTTGTCCACTAACTACAACATGAATGGATAATTTGTAGAATAAATCCTAGTGGACCATAGATCCTCAAAGGTTGAAGGAATGTCAATTGAAACTAGTGTAGTCAAAACCACCAGATGAGTTTTTAGCCATCCCATAGGATGCTAAGGCATGCTTAGGAGTGCTTGCCTCTACAGCTTGAAAATAATCCTCCATATATTCAATCCAGATTTCAACATTTGTCTCTACATCCTTACCCTTCCCATCAAACTTGGGAGTCTCTATTTGCTTGAGAAAGGACTTCTTTTTTTGTAATTTAGTAGGATGAACATCACCTATAATTCCCAGATTACACCATGCAAAGAAATAGTTTAATATGTGTTATTGAGATTCTATATAAAGCTTCTCACCTTTCGACGTAAGATTTTTTGAAAAATATTATTCTTGCACAAGTAGAAGAGAAAGAAACATATTTTGTTAAGTTTGTTTCAATAGCTAGAGGCATTACATCATGATAGGGATTGTACTAGAAAGATTCACCCATGGAAATCTCATACATCAATAACGTGATAACATGGAGATTTGACAAAAACTTCTAGGAGTCTATATTTTGAAGAAAGATCTACATAACCTTCTTTAGAATAATTTTGGTGATGAAAATGGCCTAGAATAGCAAGTCCATAAATAATCACTTTAATTTCTCATCATAAATATATCGATGAATCTATGGTCCTCCTTTGAAAAGAATAAGATTGATCCTAGATTCTTTAAAAATAAACATCTTAAAAACTTTTAGGTTTTCCATCCATTGTATATATATGTTTAAGATTGGTTCAAATACATGGAATATGATCAACATTAATGAAGTAATACATAGCATTCCACATTCCTTACCTTTCACGATACAATGGAGGATTATCATAAAGTCAATCTAAGATATGCATAAAATTGATTCCTCCATCCAAGATCTAGAGAATGCATGGCCCATGTAAACACGGCTCGGAATAAAAGAAAGCGCTTCCAAGCTTCATCATTCTAATAAAAATTTATTAAGCATTTAGTGTTAAATGAATCATAAAGAACTTCTTATTGATTGACTCTTGTGTCCAACTTTAACAATTTGCAAACAATACCTAGGCTTATACCTAAGATTTTCCTTTGCTCTAATATTAACATGTTTAACATACCTATCTAATGAATCTTGATGGCATGTATTTTTTATAGTGCATTAAGAGATAATCAAGTTAATTGCCATTTGGAACTCCCTTTGAATAATCACACATTCATAACCTTGAACTACTTGAGCCCACTTTGGAGAGGAAGCTCTACCTCAACCCCACAAGGATTAACTTGAAATGGGACCTAAATTAATATTATACTCTCCCATCAACATTTTCTAATGATAGTTTTTGGCATGATTGCATCACGATCCCTCAAACAAGAGCAAACCATTGCTGCACTTGCTTCAAAGAGAGTGAGAAACGAGGAGGAGTGATGTGCATTGATCTCTCTACCCATAAGGTCTCAACTCCAATCCCCCAAAACAACACTAGTTGGGATCTAGGATGACACACTAGGATAGTCAACATTTTGTCCCTACTAGCTTGTCCTAATCTAGCATTCAAGTTTTTATGGAAGTTTCTTAACTAATCAAGATTGTGCCATAGGAAATATCCATAAGGGATCTAGCCAAGACCACCCTACCATAGGAAAGATCCATCCACCCACTTTTTGCAAGGAGTATTTTTAGTTTTCTAATTTTCTAACACAACTTAATTTATTATACAAATAAAATTTTATTAATTAATTTGTTAAAAATATTCATTCAAGTAAGCTAAGTTTACGAATATGAACATAATTTTAAAAAAATCCTTATGAATAATAAAAGAATTATAGCTAGAGCCCCCTAGCTCCTTGGTGCCTCCTAGCATTTGACAAATTCCTATAGACAAAATCTATTGTTCAATGCCAGTCCTAGACTCCTAGCAATCTAAAGCAATAATCCAACTCCATTGGTGAAAATTTAGCGCAAGTAACCTTAGAGAAGGTCTAATGCATGCTTCCAAAAGTGAATCTATTTTGGATATATTACTTCTTAGAATTCACAAACACGTGTAAACATTCCTTTCAATGCCACAAGTATCAGAATAGGAATAATTGTGCATATATTTTTGTCTAATCCCTGAGCTTACAAGCATAGGTTCCACTTGATTGAAGTCATGGTCCTTGTTTTTGGATCTTAGGGTTTACCAATGAGACACCTTTCATTGAGCTATCTCATTTCCAATCCAGATAACAAGATGATGCTTTTGTTTGAGTATCAAAGTATCCCCTTTTAAAAATATTAAGAATTTAGGTATAACTAAATTATCTTTTCATTTCAATTCCATTGAGGTACCTCGCTAGACAACTCTCTAGCAAAAAGGGTTAATGTTTTCACTCCCAATTAAAGGAAAATGTGCCTCTAGTGTGAGAAGAGAACAAGGAAAAAGTGACAAAGTACAAATGTATATAAAAGTACTACTATGATTTTAGCTATATAAAGTATGGAAAATGGATGAAGAATTAAAGATATATTGATTGGAATGAAGTCATGAAAGAAACCCTATATACATAATCATGATATATTTAAAAGGAAATTAGAGCCTTTAGATATTCAAGAAACAAGCTTAAGAATGAATAGACAGCTTGCTATAGGAATAGACCCTATGCTAAACAAAATTTATCATAACTTCTTATAGAAGTATCAAAATGAAGTATGTCACATGTACCTAGCTATTGAAGAGTACTTTGACCCTATGTAGGTGGCATATTTCTAAAAATTAGGCAGAATAAAATCTTTTCTAAAATAGACTGCTATATCTAAATCCTATCTTTGCATAGTAACTGACTCCACTATAGCTAGGCCTCAACCACTAGTGTATCCCATAGGAAAGTAAACTAATCTTTTGTAGCTTTAGGCCTACAATAAGTTTCTTCAAGTGGGAAAGCTCTCCATTTGATCAAACTCAATCATAGAATGAAAGTGAATCTTCTTCTCATGCTAACGTATGGATCTCCTTCAAGATATATTAATAAGACCTTCTTCATCTATAGGAGGTAGCTCACCAACTGTATCCACATGACTACCATAAAAGGGCTTGAGTTGACATGAGCCTAGAAAAGTTGTGATAAGCCTACTTGGCCAAGTATACTATAGACTCTCTCTTGAATCGCCCTATCCATGGGCTTTGCAACAACATTCTAGGGTGGGGCGTAAGGAGCAGTTAATTGATGTTTAATATCCTACTCATCTCAAAACTGCTCAAATGCTTTAGAGATATATTCACCCCTATTATCTGACCTTAGATATTTCAACCTTTATCTAGACTAGTTCTCAATAAGAGTAAGCCAATGCTAAAAGGTATCCAATGCATCTGATTTCTACTTGATGGGATATACCTAGACCTTATGTGAATAATCATCAATTAAAGTCACAAAATACATCACACCAACTAGTAATTGACAAGGCATGGGACCACATACATCAAAATGAACAAGCCATAGGCTTGTCACCCATGCGTGTAATGCTAGACTTCTTATAAGAATTGCATGTCTACTTGCCATAAAGGCAATAATCACATGAATCAAAACGTTTTTAGTCAAGGGGTGGAAGATATTACAAATGAGAAAGCATTTTCATTTCTTTTAAGGACATGTGCCCAAGGCAACAATGCCATAAGAATACATGTGGTGTAAGAAGTTGGGAAGACATATGTTTTAGTGATAGATTATTAATAACACCTTGTCATCTTGGCATAGGTATAAAATGTGTGAGGCATAATTTTTTACATCTTTTGCAATAATACAATTACTATCTCTCATCTCACCTCCTTATTTACAACTTTAATGGCTTCTCTTTCTTCTTTCCTATCTTTCTAATATTTCTCTCTCCTCACCACTCATTTTCTCTCCTATATTCTCTCTCTTATGCTCTCTTTTCTCTCATCTCTTAGGCCTTTCCTTGACAACTGGTATTAGGGCATTGGTCTTTGATCCATTTAGTTCAATCTTTCCTCTTCATAAACTAGTTACATTTTGGTTACTCAAGGACATGGTGTCAGCATGATAGTGGATAGGTGCAAAGACCAAGCAAACCAAGGATAGCTAGCCTAGTTAGAGTTAACTACAATATATGGAGACAAAATGCATCATGGACAAAGTGGTAAGAAATAGGCCATTCTAGATGTAAAACGGTTAAAGAATGGAGAATTAGAGTTAGTTGGGATTAGAAGTCCACTTACTTTTTAAATAGACTTTCTCTTTCCTCTTTCTTTCAAGCTTTTGGCTAAAGCTTCCATAGTGGCTGCCCAAATACCCTCCTTGCTTCTCAGTGATCAAATCCCTTCCATTAACCATGGGGCAAAGATTCTATAACTTGTAGCATCAAATAGAGTATACACTTATTGCCATTGATTGAGCAAAGAACTCCAAGAGCAAGCCCATAAATTTTCATGTATTTTTTGTTGATTTCCTCTATCAATATATTTGCTACCTCTAATTTCTGTGGTGCTTGTCAACCAACCCTTGGAATACTCATTTGGGAGCCATTACATCAAGTCTTCGTAAGATTTGAGCCTTTTATCTTCATTCTTATCTCTAAAAATCCTAAAAACCAACAAAGTACCCATTGCCACAAGTTTAAAAGCTTCAATTTCTTCAATATTTGTTGTTCTTGACTTCTAAGGCTTCTTTATTGCCATTACCAAGCAAGATTGGCCTCAAGTTTGAAGACCTTGGAAAGATTTCAACACATCAAGCTTCTTGGACTACATAATGAAGCTATATTTTGGAGCTTTTTCCCAAAGATCTTGAATCTTCAATATTCAAGTGTTCAAGAGGACTCAAGGCATTGATTCTTCAAGGATTTCATATCTTTCAGTATGTATGGGTTGAATTCAATGGATTTTTGGAAGCATGAAGCTTGTTGAATGGATTCACAACAATTTCTTCAACAAATGGACTAAGGTTTGATATCAAGTGAATCAATCATATTCTTCAAGTAAATAATAGGTATTTTACTTGCTTAATCTCTAAAATCTCTCAACATCCAATTATTTCTAAAATTTTCCATTTGTTGATGGGAGATTTTGATTGATTAAGCCTCTAAATTGATCAACAGATTAGAGATTACTACTTCTCTTCAATATTCAAAGCCTATTACTTGAATTTTAGTAATCATTTTATTGCTCTTTCATCATGATTACCATTTACATTGTCTTGATGTATAACCCTAATTTGATTGTGTGATTCTCTTATATCTTGTAAAGGGTGAGTACTTGTAATTAGTGAGCCACTAAATTATAGTGGTAAGACCCTAAGCAAATATCCATTTCTCGATTCCATCTTTCATCGATCAAATATTGCATATCATTAAAGACTGAAAGAATTTTTTAGTAATGCATTTCATCCATATTTACTTAAATAGAATGCCCCTGCCATGTTAATATTCTCACCAAGGAAAAAGGTGGATACAAGGAGAGATAGTTGGGCAATAGAGAGGTGACCCTTCCCCACTATTGAATATCTCGAAGGGGTACAACCAATTGACCCAGGGGAACTTTCCCCACCTCCCAGTGATTCTGAGCCCGTGTAGGGAGCTTGTCACTGCATTATATCCCTCACCATATGTACCACAAGTGGAGTCATTGAAGAGCTTAAGATTTTAGCTAAAGAGCATTGACCAAGGCCTCCTTGATTAGTTATAGGGATTATATAGGTCTATTATAGGTTTACTATTTAAGGTATTTTAGCTCATTTCACCCTTCATTATAAGGGCATACGTGTACATAGGAGTAATAGGACACTTGGGCAATGATTGGGATTGATATTCAACCATCTATAGGTGCTACACAAGGTATTTCATTCAAACACTAAATTGGGACCCATTTTGGGATACTACTTACTTGGTTACAGGTGCCGTAGAGTATTTTAGAAAGTCTCCATGGCCTAATTTGCAGGTCATATCAAATCTTTATAGATCATATATATGATACCATAAGGTTTGGAGACCTTATTTGGGATCTAAGAGGGGTGGATAGACCAAAACAATGCTTTTACAGGTTGTAGGATTATTTTATATAGCACACAAAGAATATTTTTTATTTTTTATTTTATTTTTAAATGGAATTGCTATAGCTCATTTGGAAGAGCTATTTGTTAGCTTTGTTTTTCATTTAAAAAAAATTAATTTAGATATTGGAGCAAAAGGTTATAGCCATTTTAGTGACATGAGGTCTACTAGGGTGGACTACACTGTAACAATGAGCAGAAATGGGCTGGAAACAAAGGAAAGAACAAGGCTAATGATGACATATAGGTATAAATCAAGGAACCATATGAGGCAATACCTGAGGAATATCGTGATGGGGAAGAATCTCAAGAATATGGCACATATAATACCCTCAATGCGACTCTTTTTATAACCATGAGAGTAAGCATTCTATCAAACATATGGAGTTAGTATCTAAACTAGATCAAGTGATTGAAAAAATGGTTGAATCCAAGCAAGCCATGGAGCAGAGGACTCACTCTATGAAGGATTCCTTTGAAAATTTTACATAATCTACTAGAGATTCATTAGACAAATTTAGTGCTCAAATCTCTATGCTTATGGCAGTGTAAATGGCCGACAAAGAGAATAGTCCTTTCAGCTATCAAATAATAATCCTCAACTAGGTATTATTAGAAAGAAGGTGTAATACTTGCACACAATTAAAAGTTAGTTGGTTAGTTCAAAAGTCAGTTAGTCAATTAATAAGTTAGTAAAGTTACTAACTAAAGACTAACTAAAGTAAAAACTAACTAACGTTAATAACTTAAAATTTTATTTAATTTAAAAATTTTGAGGATCATAACTAGATTGACAAGAATTGTAGCCACCCATCACGCAAGTTACCACGTGAACAAGAGTTATGAGCCATATTAGTCACTAGTCTTAATGTGTATAGTATGGATGGTCCAAAAATATTGGATTTTTGGAAAAGACTAGCATATTTTTTGATATTGTGGATATTACTTTTTGTAAATATCCTAAAAAGCTATGGAAACTTCTAGAACAAGATGTTATGTAAAAAAAGTAAGTGATTTTTTCAGCCAGTTTTGGAGATTTAATACAAAAAAGAAGAATTGGCTAAATCGCACGCGTCGTGGTCGCAATTTACATGCAGCAAAGAGCACTTTGAACACGGAGAAGAAAAAGGAGTGATCTTGAATATTTCTAAACAAGTGTCTTGGGATTTTACCCCCCCCCCCCCCCCCCCCCCCACCCCCAATGGAACCATCAGATTTGTGATTTGAGCATCAGATTGCTGATTTTGCCAAGATTCCCTCCATAAAGAGCTCTTCTTCTCAACACAACCCTCTCTCTAATTCAGCTATAAATAAGAGGCATGGGGAGGAGTTTAGATAAGCACAAGGAGACCCCAAGAGGATGTGAGAGAAAGGTAGAGAGAGAAAGGTAGAAGGATATCCCTCCAAGTGGCTACAAGACGGAGCTATCGAGAGAGAGAGAGAGAGAGAGAGAGAGAGAGAGAGAGAAAGGGGTTACCCCGAGAAGCTACGAGGGGAAGAGTTAGCTCAATCCCCCTCTTCTCGATATTCGACTAAGCCATCTTTGCTTACACTCTCCCATCTCGAATTCATTCCTCATTCTTTATCTCTTGAATCCACTTGCGAAAGATGGCTCCAAAGTGAGGTAGTGGAATGATCATGGGAACCACTGCATCCGGTCAAGGAACATGAATTACTAGAGATACAGGAGTGCCCGAGGTTGCCGGAGTTGCCACTACTAATGCAACATTGGGTGTAGCAAACGCGAGCATGAGCAAAGACGAAATTCCCAATGTTGTCATGCCAAACTATTGAGAAATACGGATCTAGAGCTTGGTGGACGCAAATCAAACACACGATGCATTATCAAAATGAGGGATTGTAACTCAAGTGAATTAGGTTCCAAGATAGATTAGCTTGGACTCATAAAAAGAGTCTTGAGTAACTCAAGCTGATAGTTTCATTGCATTGAAATGAGTGTCAAGGACATGCCTTTATAGCGTTTTGGATAGTACCACTTTTTCTCTCTGTGCTTATGGGATTTTAGACATCTCTTCCTAGAGCATATATCATTTTCTATCTTTTAGTACAAAGCCACTTATGGGCAAGCATCATTTTCTATTCTCAACACTCCCCCTCAAATGATGAGTTCCTACCCTTACTGGCTTTTGCCCCCCTGCATGTAAACATGGACCAAGAGACTAGCTCTTTGGTAGCCTAGTCAAGTTAAGGCTTGAAACTTTACATTTTGGTAGGATTTGTTACATCCACTATGGGAAGCAGATCCACTCAAGGAATTTGAGATCCTCTGGGAATTTTTTTGCAAAACATTTTGTTGCTTTGTAGCAACGAAAAATATTTTCTTCATCCTTTTTTTTTGTTGCTTCTTTGGCAACCTTTGATCCTTCTTCTTGGTCTTTTTTATCTTCATGCTTCTTGGCTTTTGTTGTGCTCCTTATCCCTTTTGTCAATGTGTGATTTGGGATGGATACAAATGGGTACATTGCCTTGGCTTGTCAAACCCTTCTTGACATTCATGAGTTGAACTATTACATAGATTTTGGGATATATATTATATAGAATTGGCTTTTGGCTTATCATGAACATTACACAACTTAAGACATACAAAATGAATACATTTTTCTATGGATAGCTCTTGGCTTGTTGGAATACATGGCTTGGTATTGGATTTTCTTTCAAGTTTAGACACTTGTGTGAATAAGGTTTTCAAGAAAGGGCTAGTGTGAATGCAAAACTTAATGGATAAAACAAGATGTGAACAGTGCTTTAATAAGGGAGACTTCGAAACCTTTAATGATAAGGTTTAATATAGTAAAACAATGTCATCTTCTACATTCGTGGTGTGTGCTTGTCAGCATTAATCCAATCTCTTGTTTTCCTTGAACATTAATCCTTACAAGATCAGCAACCTTATGAGCAATTCTCATGACCCGATCAATTGTAGCCTGAACATTGGTGGTGTCAGTAGTGGTCATGGTCTACACACGAATGGGATGGTCACTTATGATGGCAACATCATCGACCAGCACGGTTTGTGTCTTGCGTCGCACAGTCTTGTTGGGAGCTTTGCAATACTTATGCCTATGAACGAGGAGATGGTTGTTGGTAGAGGAAGCTGGCTGCTGCAACTTGGCGACGTCAGTGGCTAGCTTCTCACAGCTCCTGTTTGTTGTTCGAGGTTTCTCTTTCTTGCTCATCAGAAATGTTCTCTTCATAGAAAAATAAGAAGAAGATGATGATGAAGACAATTGAGGTTGCCTCTACAATTGTGTTGGTCGGATCATCTCCCCGCTTTTTGAGGCCACTGAATGAATGAGCCAGGGAGGTAGCCATGGCAGCTCGGGAGATCAGAGCCAACTATGGCAATCTAGAGTGGATGGGTGGACATACTGATTTTTGTAGCTCTATCTTGTTATTCAGTTTCATAAAAAATCTAATGAGCCTCATACTGCACAGACGAACGGGGCTGACAAGGAAGGTGGCTAGGGTTTTAGGTGGTGCTCTGTAGGGACACATGTGTCCAACTGTTCTCTCCCCATAAAACCTTTGGGTTGAGCTTCGCTCCTCTACCTTGTTTGTTGGCCACTTTGTCACTATTTCTTATTTACAGTTATATATGGAAACAATACAAGATCTACTTGCACCTTCAATGTAGACTCCAAATCAAGCTTCTTGAATAGCATCTCCTTCCTTGAGCTTCTTCACCTCGTATGAACAATGGATGTTGGATAGCTTGAGATACTGGAATGAAAATAGGCTTGTATAAGGGAGAGAATGAGAGAGGAGGGATTTCAGAGCATGAAACGAAGGAGAACTTTCACCTACTAGCTACCTAGCTCAGCCATGGCTCTGATACCATGTTGAGAGACACGGATCTAGAGCTAGTTAGCTATGGTGGATGCAAATCAAACACACGATACATTATCAAAATGAGAGATTGTAACTCAAGTGAATTAGGTTCCAAGATAGATTAACTTGGACTCATAAAAAGAGTCTTGAGTAACTCAAATTGATAGTTCCATTGCATTGAAATGAGTGTCAAGTACATGCCTTTATAGCTTTTTGGATAGTACCACTTTTCCTCTTTATGCTTATGGGATTTTAGACATCTCTTCCTAGATCATACATCATTGTCTATCTTCTAGTACAAAGCCACTTATGGGCAAGCATCATTTGCTATTTCTCAACACAAACCAGGTTATTCACTACTAGGCTATTATTTCAACACATAAAATAATGAGGTTTATGCTGAATTTCTACAAAAAAATAAATATTAGCCTTTGCATCAAATGGTACAAGAGCTATTTGTTAGATTGCACAGACATCATCCATATAAGAATTAATTACGTAAAATATTAGCTCTATATTTTACACTTACACAAATTGACAATTTCATCTAGGAAGCATAGTAGTATATGCATAAACATTTAATCGCTATGATTTGTGGTTAGATTAATTGAGATTCTAAATCGTGGAATCATGATGGAAATAGTTGCAAGAGGTTATTGCACATATGACTTTATGTACACTCGAGATTAGTAAAATAATTCAATATAATTATTGGCAAATGCAACAAGGTTAAGTGTTGACTAACACTTAAAAAGTGAAACTCTATTTAAAGGATCTGTACGTCATCTCGTTAAGTTATTTGCACAATATATTTCTTTAATGAATTTTTCTTATGTTGGGTAAGATAGTTAAAACAAGAAATTCATGACTTGCTTAACATATTATAAGAGATGTACTCAATACTTATTTATAGAGAGGAGAATCCTCATTAAAATGTAAGATTACCTTAGGATAAGGTCTACCTTGGCTATGGACGCTATGAATTGCACGATGGTGTGATTGTCATTGCATCATTTGATATACATTTGAAAGGACTATTTGTGTTTGCTAGAATCTAGGTCTCTAATTAAAAGCATTGACAAACAAGATAAAAGGAAAGGTCGTGCTAGGCTACCACCAAGCTAGCTGCGAGACCCTACTCCAAGGGGGTCATGGTTATTGCTTCGAGAGGCTTAGACCGGCTCTGTAGCGAAAGGTTTGACCTTAGGGATAGTCTTGGGCAATAGGAAATGTGGGTGCCAGCGGGGGCTCTGGCTGTAAATCCTGCATTGTTTCTAGAATCTTTTGAGCCCCTTCATGACCCAGGATGGGATCCTAGAACCCTAAATACTAGTTACAAAGATGGAATCTTGGTCTTCTGCAGGGTCGAAAAGATGGAAATTGTAATAAACTTTCAATATAATAAAGAAGTTGTTTTATTCAAGGATTGTTTGAATTGTATGCATGTCCATGAGATAAATTACGCAAAGAAACCTATGATTTAATGGACTAATTAAGAAAGTAGGTTGTATATGTCCCAATAAATGTGATGTAGGTAATAAAAAAACTAAAGATGATTCTGTCACAAAGGAAAGAGGGTGGACGTAACCCCTAACGTGGGTCCGTTGTCCAATGGTAGGGTGGTCCCCCAATTAGCTGGGGGCTTTTTTAAATCGGCAATAGAAATAGAAAGATGATAAATTGACTAACTAGTCGTTAGGTAGAACTAACTTGAATTGTTTTAGGGGGTCGGATTGGGATTTTACCTTATTGGCAAGAGGGTTGATGTACCATACTCCCCTTCATCTCCCATTCTCTTTGAACCAATTGCAATGGCAAGTCCGCTTCGATTTGAGTAATCTTGTAGAAGTGGGAACTCAAAATTACTGATGCTAGCTGGTTGTTAGGAGACCCATCTGATTTTAAGAACCTGGAAATTCATATCCATCCTAGTGGGTTTGGTCGGAAGTCTTTCGTTGCGATGTAGACTTAGTGGGATCTAAGTGAAAAACCATGTGATTTTCCTAGGAAGCACCGGGTGGTGTCATTTGGAAAACCTACTAATGGACTACGAAAAGGTGCGCCTTGGAATGAGCTTGGTGGACACCTCATAGAAGGGCATAACACATACCACTTATGAGATTGGAGAGACTTCTTTTAGGATTAATGAGTCTATTTTTGAGCATTCAGGGATTAAATCCTCCTCAAGCATCTAGAACTCAGCCACCTATTTCTCCAAGTAGGTTTTAAATCAGCTATTATAGAAGTGCCTCTAGTCTTTCAAATCCCATTAGTAGCTACATGGATATGTATAGCCCCATGTAACTAATGGATAGCAAGGCTTTGTTGAGAGGAAACTCCGTGATAAGATTGTGTTGACCAAATATAATGGGTATTCATCATCATCGGCTAATTAGGAAGAGTGAACTTCAAAGTTATAATCTTATTTTGACATTTTTCCTAGGTCAGATGACTGAAAGATTCACTTTTGTACATTTCACCTTGAGAGCTTTGCTCAATATGGTTGAGGCTCATAAAGAGGGAAAATGAGCACATTGATAGTTAAAATGAATTCAAAGCTAAGATGACTCAAGTATTCATCTCTCCATTGAGAAGGAAAAGTTGGCTAGAAGATGGTAGTAGTTGGGCCAAAGAAGCCTCTCAATTAGAGAATATACTAACCAATTTTTGAATCTTACCATATATATAAAGAATGTGAGTGATTGTACAAAGTTGCATAAATACATTTATGGTTTGGAGCCTAATTTGTTAGTTGATGTCATAGCCAAAAACCCACCATACTATTCTAAGCTATTGAGCTAACAAAGAGGTATGCTTGTAAGTATAGGAAGGATATTTCAATGCAAGTTTCTTTTGGATAGCAAAGGCCTGCTTGTAAGTATAGGAATGATATTCCAATGCAAGCCTCTTTTAGATGGCAAAAGATTGTTGGTAAATAATGCAACTTTAGTGGAAATTATGGAGGATCAAATACTTCATTTAGTAGTCTCTAAGTCCCTACATACCCTAATTTCAATGCTTCAAGATAGTAAAGTTATTTAAAGTCAGTAACTAGCCATAAAGTAGAGCCTAAGCAAGGTGCTAATAGACCTAGAAATAATTCAGCAAACAATGTCAAGTTCATGCCTATGGATCTTTTTAGAGAGCACGAAAGATCTATGTTTCAAATGTGGTGAAAAATATTTAGTTAATCATGCATCTAAGTATACTTACAAGAATGCCAAAGCCAAGAATTGTAACATGATAATACTTGAGAATGTGAATGAGGAGATCATGAAAGAATCAATTGTGAGTGCACAAGCTGAATTTGAAGAACATAATGAGGATATTGATGATCAATCTTGTGAGGTTATTGATGGATTTCTATTTGACCCTAGTGGGCATGTTCCCTTTGATCATGGTAGGACAAACTTACTTGTTGCTGCTACTACCCTTTGTTCTATTTCTATGGATGCTTGGATAGGTTCTAAGAGCCATAATACTCTTCATATGAAGGGCACCATTCATGAGAAGAATGTGTTTATCTTGATTGATAGTGACAGTGCATATAGTTTTGTGAATAAGTCAATTTTGGACAAGTTGCACTATTTTCCTACTGATTTATAATAGCCCATAAGAGTACAAGTAGCTAATGGTAAAGAGGATATCAACACTCAAAGGTGTCCACAAGTTCCTATACAATTGGCTGAAAATTATAAAGCAAAGGTGAATCTGATTACTTTGGAAATGGGACCCATAAATGTTGTACTTAGAAAATATTGCTATGGATTTCTCACAGTTATACATGGATGGCTGTATATACTACAGAAGTATGGAGTTACTGCCTTGGAGAGCTATAAGCTTACAAATAAGTAGATGGCTATGAATGCCTATGATGAAGAGATGTTGGCTATTCTTCATGCGATAAAGAAGTGGTAGCATTATTTGTATGGTAGCCAATTTAGAGTTTAAAGTGATCACAAGGTTCTTAAGTATTTCCTTACTCAGTCAAATATCACTCCTAAGTAGCATAAGTAGGTAGATACTTTGCAAAAGTATGACTTTAACATCAATCACACAAGGGGTAAAGACAATGTGGTAGCTGATTCTCTTTTCAGAATGTGGACATGTCAGATTTTAGCTATGATTGAGCTACATAGTGATTAGATTGAAAATTTATAGGAGGCCTACCTTTTGGATGATGAGCTTAGCCATGTATTTTAAAAATTATAGTAAGGCCTCATGGATAAAAACTCTCATTATTTGCTAAAAAATGGCCTAATTTGGCACAACAGCAAGATGGTTATTCCATCTGCTTCTTCTTTCAACTTGAAAATTATAGAGGAGTTGCATTGTTTGCCTATAGCTAGACATTTTGGAGTGTTTAAGAGTTATGATAAGATCAAAAAAAGTTTCCACTAGAAAGGATTGTGGAGAGATATTAAGGATTATGTCATGAAGTGTATACCTTGTTAGCAGAATAAGGAGAGCATCCATAAGCCAGGTGGTTTGTTGCAACTATTGCCTATCCTTGAGGAAAAATAGATACATATTGCCATAGATTTCATTACTTGCTTACCTACTATTAAAGATGTAATAAATAGTATATGTATAGTTGTGGGGATAGGCTCACCATAGTAGCCCATTTTATTCCTATACAAATATACAATTTATTGCTTCACAGGTGGCTAGTCAATTCATGGAGAAAATATTTAGATTACATGGATAACACAAGTGATTGTTCATGATAGGGGGATACAAAGTTCATGAGAAACTTGTGATAGGTGGTATTAAGCTCCATGAATGCTAAGTTGGCTCCTTTTATGGCCTATTATCCATAGATCGGCGACTAAAGAGAAAGGGTAAATAAGTGGTTGGAGATTTACATTCATAATTTCTATCATGATGTCCAGCATGTACAGGATTCATACTTGCATTTGGATGGAATTACCTATAATAACTCCACTCATGCTAGTATTGGAGTTTCACCCTTTGAGGCTATGTATGGTTATAATGTTCATTTACCCATAGTTATTTTCAATAAGAAGATTAACCCTCATTGTAAAGAAGAATTGGAAAGAACGTAGACCCTTCTTTAGTAGTGTAAGATGAATCTTAGAAAAGCTTAAGATCAAATGAAGATGTATGCTGATAAGAAGAGACAACCTTTAGAGTTCCAAGAAGATGACTTGGTTTTGCAGAAAGTATCCAAGTCTCATTACTCTACTTTCAAGGATGGATCTAGTAAGAAACTTGCTCATAGGTTTTATGGATCCTACAGGATCCTAAAGCATATCAAAAACTTGGCATACAAACTTGAACTATCCTCTTTTACACTAAGATTCATAATGTGTTTCATGTTAGCTAGCTCAAACTATTTTATGATATACTTAGGTGGAAATAGTTAATGAGTTGTCTCCTATGGATGAAGAAGGTATTGTTTAGTATATACTCAAGTGGAAATAGTTGATGAGCTACCTCCTATGAATGAAGATGGTCTTATTTAGTATATACTCACGTGGAAATAGTTGATGAGCTGCCTCCTATGAATGAATAAGGTCTTATCAAGTTGATGAGGAGATCATAGGTAAGGTTGAGAAAAAGCTTCACTCTCATTCTATCACTAAGTATTTGATCAAGTGAAGAGGTTTGCCACTTGAAGAAGCTTCATGGAGACTAGGTTTTCTATTGGATGAGTATCCTCACCTATAAGATGCATTAATGGCCAAGACACAGTCGACAATGGAGCCAATTATGGTACAGATAGGGACTAGACAATTTTCTATTTTAGAATAGTTTTTATTTTGTCTACTTTTTAGAAATGTGTCATCTACATATGATCAAAGTACTATTCAATAGCTACATTTTCACATGTGGCATGCTTCATATTGGGATACTTCTATTAGAAGTTATGGCAGATTTTGTTTAGCAGGGTTTGTTCTTATGCAAGCTATCTATTCATTCCAGAGTTTATTTCTTGAAGATTTAAAGGCTCAACTTTATTTTTGAAGAAATTCATATTATTACATGGTAGAGACCTTCCTTTATGCCTTCATTTCAATCAATAAATCTCAAATTTTTCATTCTCCATCTTTGTATAGTTGAAATCAAGGTAGTACTTTACTTCATCCATCCTCTTTAACTATTGTGGTTTGTTTTTTATGGACAAAAACCTTTGAGAAGGGATGGATTGTAAGAAGCTAAGAAGATATATGTTTGAGTGAGAGATTATTAATAACACCTTGTCACACTGGCATAGGTATAAAATATGCTAAACATGTAATTTTTGACATCTTTTGCAATAATACAATTATTGTCTCTCATCTTACCTCCTTGTTCACATCTTTAATGGCTTCTCTCTCTTCTTTCCTATCTTTCTAATATTTCTCTCTCCTTGTCGCTCATTTTCTCTCCTCTCTACTCTCCTTTCTCTCACCTCTCAGCCCTTTTCCTAACATGTGGTATGTTAGCCATAGCCAAAACATAGTTAATAGACCTAGATACAAGCAAGGGATAGAGACTGCTAGCCTTGACACCTTAAGCAAAGACAAGATTCCCACGGTAATCTTCCACGTGGAATCACCAAAAGCTACATGATATCCTGGATCATCCAATTGTCTAGTAGAGAGTAGGCTTTTGGTCAAAGTTGAAACATGGCATAGATCATACAAAATAAAAGTACTATCTAAAGCAAACTATAGTCTAACATCACTAATTCTAATAATATTTGATAGTATGTCATTTCCTAGTCTCACAGTACCTATCACCTATGATAGGAATAAAACCAATCCCTATGTGGGGTAACATGGAAAGAAGCCTTCGAATCAAGTAGCCAACATTGATAAAAAGTGGATGAGGCTTCGTGGCCACAATTGACTAGCATGAAGAGAACAAGCTGATGAGATATAATCATCATCTGACTTAAGTTGCACTACATTTATCTCTTTAATCTTTATACTAGAATTAATAGGGATAATGCTATGATCATCAAACATTTTCTGAACTTTTTTCTTGCCTTTCTCCTTGCGCTTATCATCGCACAGGGTTTGTAGTATGCTTGATTTTGATTTTCTTTTATATGCTTGACTATAGGATTTTAGGGTGCTTGTATGTTGCATATCATGAAGCTATTGATCACAGGATAGGTTAAGTTGAATTTTTTACGTAGGCAGTGGATTACTTGAGGATTGGTCTAGTATAATGGTAGTCTCTTTGTTGATTTTGTAGGAATTTTCTTTCTTCTTTCTTGGTTTGTGTGTGTGGGATATCCTATGTAGTTTGAATGGCGCCCCCACCGATAGTGGCTCAACACGTCCCACTATCGATTCATGACTACTTCTTGCTGCTGCATATAGATTATATTCATCGAGCTAGTCTTCATCATATTGTTGCCCTCACATTCCCCCATGTGGATGCTAAAATGTGTTATTCCTTTTTGGAATCTTATAGAAAGCATTCCGTCTTAGTATATGGTTGTAGCTTCTATTTATCTTCTGCCAACATCAATGAAACTTTGTTTTTAACCCTTTATGCTTCTTCTATTCCTAGCGACAACCATTTGTTATTAGGTGAGGATATTGTTGCTCTTCTTTAGAAGGAGACTTTCACCGCCTTCCTCGACCATAAAGTCATTACTAGTTCAGGGGTATCAGTGGCTAGTATCTCCTCTTTTATTTGGAAGGAGTTATGTCAATTTCTATATGATCACTTCATGTCTAGCAAGCTTGTGCCAAAATGCCTATTTAATGAGCTTTTATTACTTCTGCCAAGATCCTTGAGGACGTGAAGTTTAATTCGGCATAGTTCCTTTTAACAAAGATGAATCAATATTTTCAACAAGTTCAAAAGGGACAACTTAGTAATGCTTCTTGTAGAGCCTTCCTCTACAAGGTGATTACTTTTAAGCCTTCCCTTTGATGGCATTCCTATTCTTGATTCTAATGATACTCTTGTGCAACCTCGACCTACAATTTCTTCCTCTCCTCTAATGTAAGAAAATTTTGATTGAGGAAGATGAACCTTCTTCCAAGGTGATGTACAAAAAATGGTCTCTCCTACAGAGTCCTTTTTCTTTGTTCATATTCTTGATTCTTCTCCTATATAGACTCCCAGGCTTGCTATTTTTACTAGTTCCCTTCATTCCTTTCTTGTACCAATCTATTTGTAGCACAATGGGATGGGAAACTCAATTTCCAAACTCTATCATTTTTCGAAACAATAGTGTTTGGACCCATGCTTTCACATACAATCTTTGTTAAGAAATAGACAAATGATGTATGCTCCATGAGAGATATCCTGAATCCCATATGCATAGTGAGGAGAGTGGAACAACCCAACTTCTATAAAGCATTGTACTTGACTATCACTTTCACAATGATGAATACAATATCATGATGCTTTCCTCTTTCAATTAGTGTCATTGTTAGTCCAATACACAAGATTGTCTTTATGAGTCCAAGCTTCCATCTTGGAACCTAACTCACTTGTGTAACAGTTGTCTACTCATTGTCCATGTTAACATGAATTTAGTCTTCATCTTCCAACCTCCATATCTTCTACCGTGCTCTAGATCCGACATTTTAACATGGTATCAAAGCTCAACTAAGCATGTTCAGCTCCTCAATGTACTTCTCTAGCTCCCTTTCACTTCTGTCGAGCTTGGTATCACAACTCAAGACTTCATTTCCTACTCCAGCTCTACCTTCACCTTCATTGGAGCTTTCATATGGCTACCATGGATAGTAGTACCATGTCTGCTTGTAGCACCTAGATCTCTCTCCACAATCAATATCTCCACACGATTTCTTCTAGAGATCTTTCCCTTTGCTTAGGGCGCACCATCCTATCACTTCACACATTGACATTGCATACTGTAGAAGCCGACATTGTCGAAATTCTTCCTCGATGTCTTGAACTGCGTCCCTATTGGTCATATGACTACCATCATCTCCACGCTACACGATCTATGTTGCCACCATAGGGCTTTGGTAGCCCCCAAAGTGTGCTAACCTCACCCAAGAGGGTTCCCCCCAAAATACTCTCTGTTGATCACAATTTGAGAAACCCTAATTGTCATCTCTATGGGCAGCCATAGCCATTGACCTTTAAGGTTATAAAACATTTCAATCCACTGAAGATTCTATCACTTTGTCTTACTGAGCACTTAATTTCGAGAAAGCATCACACTAAATCAGGAACAAGCAAGAAGAAGATCAAGCATCAACATCCGACATTGAGCTCAAAGATAGTACTTTTTTTAATACTCATGCAGTGTTGTTAAATACTAACCATCTTGTGTCTCTTGACACATTGAAGTACAACTCTTTTGCTAATTGATTTGCTACTGATAAAAAATGGCAGAGCTCGAACAAATAGCAAAGTTCAATGGAGAAGGTTTCCATGCATGGAAGGAAAAGACCATGTACCACCTCATGAGGAAAGACCACATGGATCTCTTTGAAGATGATGAAGGTGATGCAGATGGCGGGAAAGAAGATTCAAAAAGCAAAATCCTTGTAGTAGTTCCACCAAAAACCAAAGAATGGAAAAAGATGAATAACAAGGCACTAGGCATCATTGCCTGGGGACTAAGTGATAATGTGCTACATCATATCTCTGGCATCAGAGATGCTAGAACTGCTTGGGAGGAACTTGATAGGATCTTTGGTACCCAAGCAAAGAATTCAAAGGTAAAATTACTCATGCAATTTTATAAACTAGATGTAAGAGATAGTACTTGCATGACCGTACACATTAACAAGTTCAAGAGCCTAAAAACCCAGCTTGCAACTCTTAAGAAGAATATTGATGAAGATGAAGCAATAGTCGTATTGCTTGCAAGTGTACATAAGGATCCATATGAGAATCTTGTGTCCACACCTAAGTAATGTTCCAAGTCTCTCACTTAAAGATATTGTGCACTCACTACTTGATGGAGAAAGAAAAGTTAAAAGTAAGGATGCAAAGGAACACACCAACCAAGGGCACCTATGGAGCAAGAGGCTGTGGTTGAGGACTCAATACCAACAACAAAAAGGATCGGATTATATGTCATTATTGTGGCAAGACTAGCCAAACGACTATTGAATGTTTCCACAAGAAAAGAGCACTACAAATGCAGAATGATCACCACCAGAACCAGTTAATGAATGAAGAAGATGATCATGCTTCCGCTACCATCAACAACTCTGGCATATGCTTCTAAAGAATTTTCATTGTATCTTTCATATGTTTTTCTCATAGTAGATCTCTATTATTCCCTTAGTGGACTTGCTTTGTAAAAACCCTTGCCAAAGATGTAAAGTTTCAAGCTTTAACTTGACTAGGCTACCTATGAGCTAATCTCTCAAGCCATGTCACCATGTAGGGGGGGGAAAGCCAACAAATGTAGGGACTCATCATTTGAGCGGGGGTGTTAAGAAATAGACAAATGATGTATGCTCTAGGAGAGATATATTGAATCCCATATGCATAGTGAGGAGAGTGGAACAACCCAACTTCTATAAAGCATTGTACTTGACTATCACTTTCACAATGATGAATAGAATATCATGATGCTTTCCTCTTTTAGTTAGTGTCATTGTCAGTCCAGTACACAAGATTGTCTTTATGAGTCCAAGCTTCTATCTTGGAACCTAATTCACTTATGTAACAATTGTCTATCAACATGAATTTATTCTTCATCTTTCAACCTCCATAGCTCCTACTATGCTCTAGATCCTACATTTTAACTCCAATAAAACACTAGAAACAATGATAACTTCTTATCTCCAAGCTATATATATATGATTTTATACCTCTTTGCAAGAAAAGATGGATTCCTTGACTAGTTAGTTGAGTAAAGCTTTGGAGGATTTAGCATCAGAAAAAGCCTCTCCTAGTGACAACAAGATGATCAAAGCTATGAATTTATTGAAAGACCAAAAACCAACCATTGCTTTGATGAAAAATAAGTTAGTTGCCACTAAAGATGTTCAAAGCCTCCTTGGCACATGAGCACGATTCCGCCCTCTCTAAGGTGGTGGTTTCACCTTTTAAGTTGGGCACTTGTGAGGGTGAATTTATAGCATTCCAATGAAAATGTTGCAGCACAATAGAATATAATTAAGGAGTTGAAATGTAAAGGAATTGAACTTTCTATTCATCCCCTTGCTCTTGTAGTTTCTTCTATTCAATCTTCCATAGAGGAGCTAGAAAGCCTAAAGTAGCAAGCCAAATTAAGTGACGTTGTTTCTACTAAGGTGGACCATATTCAGCAACATATTGATTATTTGCATGAAGACTTCCTTTGCTTTGTTGACTTATATCACCTTCCCCTACCTTTCGGTTGGCTAATTTATTGATCTAGTTTGCTAGGAGACACAATTATTGACATTCATGTATATCACAGGAGACTTACAGATTCCTGATGAGGAGAACATCAATCTTTATGTGGGGGATATTATTCTACAAGCAGCCACGTATGTGCATTTAGTGAAGCTTATCCTTTCAGATGGATTGCAAACCTATATCTAGAAGACTTCATGGTGTAAAGGTTATGCTTGACATCCACCTTTAGAGGAGGATGTGATGGTTCATTGTGGATGGCAGAGTAAATTTTGTAAATTTGATATCAAACCCTTAGGCTCATGAGTCCTTTCTTACGTTGTAGAACATCCTTTATTCACAGATGTTGTCTTTCAAGCCTTTACCTATCAATCTTCTGTTTATCCAACTGATCTTATTGATCTCCTTTCTTATCAAAAGATTGTTCAATGCCTTCATGTTTATATCTCCCTTCTTAACACTAGCCATGATTCTACTCCTATGCTTACTTTTCATCCTACATTATCTCCTCATATCTTTGTATTTGCCCCTTGCCTCTTTATCACTAAACTTACCATTATATCTATTCCTCCTAATCCTCCTATTATTCAACCTATTCCATCTAGTTTTTCTATCAAATCTCTTCATATTTTATTATTTTCTTTCCCTCATTTTCGAGCATCCTTATCACTTAATATTTTCACTTTCTATGATTTATCCTATCCCTCTCTCCATTGTTTGATTGTGATTTTGACAACCTCCAATTTTGGCACCAAAATGTTTACAAGACTCAACTTTTATTTACAAGTTATAGTGGGTTCATCTTATTTCAATGCAAAATATATCCTGTATACTACAATTTTCAAGAAATATGGTCTCTTTGTAAATGCTCTTGGAAATGTAGTTGGGTCTGCAATTGTAAGCCAAAGCATAAAATCTCTCTCTTGTTTTGGAAAGTGAAGCCATGGTCCATTACTTACATAAAAATCATATGCCTAAGGTTGCAATTTATGTATACCTTTGCAAATTTCAATAAAGAAAAAGAAATGCGGGGAGTTGTGTGATCTTGAGAGGTATGGGAGGTTGTAACCACCTCTTCCTATATCTACTCATGCATGAGCTCTTCTCAAACTCTCTTGGTCGGCACAAACTCTCTTTCTTGTTCTTGCTTCTCTCGTGCTTGAATTTTTCCTAGCTATGGAGGAAGAGAGTGAGAGTGAGGAAGAGGATGATGTCCATGTTTACATCTTTTGTGTGCCCTAACATCTTTATGTGTGCATATGTGGCTATGGCCTAATGAAAACAGGAAAAGGGGAAGTGCGTGTGGTTTCTTGCAAACATGGAGCATATTTTTGCAATCTTTGAGTCTTGTAGGATTACCTACAACCTTTTTGGTGCATTTGCCGAGAGCCAAGTGCACTCAAATGGGTGGTTGATCTCCCTATGATATTTGAATCCTAGGTATTTATGAGTGAACATGAGGTTTCTTTTCTGAGGGACTATTTTTTGAATTTGCCTCAAGATTGCCAAAGGAGAATATTGAATTGGGCAAGAGACACAATTAGTAGAGGGGGTAAATATTTTGGCCCACGATTAATTGTGGACGTAGAACAATTATCTTCCTGGAGTTGGGGCTATAACGAGTACGCACAAATCATAGTTTTATTAGTAGCGCACTTTGGGTTAATAGATGTAGTTGAAATAAATATAATTAGTGTGTTGTACCATTTTGATTGATATTATCACAACGCTTAATCATATTTTTAGAAGAGTGGTATGGGATGAGGTGTTACCTTGGATAGGTGTATCCAGAGGTTTAAAAGTTACATTCGATACAAAAGATGTTAGAGAGGTCACTGAAATTTTAGGCCTAATTCCTGAGCAAGAAGAAAAGTTGCCTTATGGAGAAATAGACCTAGAATTACCAATCATTCTCAAACTTCTAAGCGCACATGCAATCAAGAACCTAACTTTAGAGTGCTAAATAAAACATGCAAAATTTTGGAGTATGACAGTAATAGCTATTTCATTAATAGTGGATGAATTCAGAGAGATGGAGACAGCAAAATGAAGCTCAAGATCAATGAGCTAGAGAACGGGCGGTGCGATAGGAGGCTTGGGTATTAGAAAGGCTTGAAAGGGTGAATACATTACTGAACCTTGGGATAGACGTTGTGTCTAACTCGATCGTAGGACTTGTTAGGCCTAGCATATCATTTGATAGAATACCATCGAAAGAAAGTAATGCAAACTCATATCAATGGGATCAAGTGGCCTTAGGAACCAGTAGTGTCATTGGGGAAAGGAGTAGACAAAGTACTAAAAGTAGAGAGAGTGAAGCTAATGCCACAATAGGGAGTGAACCGCCCTTTGATTAGGATTTAGAGTCAAATTTTAAATTGCGCAAATTATTTAAAGAGCTAAAAGAGGTTTTGTTGGCTAGGAGCGAGTAGCGAATTTTGAACTACGATCTTTGTTTTGAATTTTCCACATTCAAATCAAAATGTACCTAATCTAGGTCTAAGATCTTTATTTAAGGAGCCTAAGAAACTTGTGTGGTTAGATATTACCAAATATTTAGGGCTAGAGATATTATTTAGAGAAACAATGGCTCGCAACCCAGTCAGATTAGCTGACTTCAAGCAATTTGGGGGACTGTGGGACGAAGACCCTGATGCGCATTTACAAAGATTTGAGTGTCGCTAATGAGATAGTAGACAATGACCAAAAGCTTCATATCTTCCTTGCAACACTAAAAGATGAAGCAACATGGTGGTATTGGAACCTAGATGCTCAACATAAAGTGACTTATGTTGCCTTATCAAGAGTGTTTCTAGAAAAATTTTGATGGCAAGGTTTCCAAGATAGACTAGCCCTTCAATTGGATTATTTTTCTTGAGGAACAATCGAAAGTGTTCAACGTTACATTGAACATATGAAGACAATTATTCGAAAGATGAATCCAGCCCCTGGTGAGCCCACACAAAAGCGTAAATGTATTGATGGGCTTAATCCTGAAGTTCATCAACATGTTAGCTTACAACGGCCAGCTACAATGGCAGATGCTAAAACACATGCTAGATGGTGGGAAGAAGTGCAACTTAGCCAGCAACGATGGAGGGATTTATTCAAAGTTCCTCAGATAAAATATTCAAGCACTTCAAGTGGGATATCTAAGAACGTGTCTTATGTGACTATTCCTTTAAATCCATTTGTAACTACAGGTTCCAATGTATCAAGTGTACCTTTAAATCTGTACACTTCAATTCCAACCTATATGATGCAGACAGGAATGCCTTCTATGCCTCAATCTTAGTCCCTTCTTGATGAAGCAAAAGTAGCTGATATTATTGCAAAGACCCTAGGAAACTTAAAGGAGGAAATCATGGGCACATTGCAAGCATCCTTGAAAGAAATTTGTTCGATAACAACATAGTCTTCTAGTGTATAACAATCCTCGAGTATCTCAACTCCAAACCCACCCAGATATAATATTTGGTGTGGTAAGTGTCATGGGTATGGCCATGTGGCTACAAAGTGTTCGATGCCTTCAAGACTAATGCCTGACCATCCATCATTATGCACTTTTTGCCTTAAGACAGGGCATCTCGATACAAATTGTTGGCATAAGATAGGTGAAGAGCAACAACAAGCTCGTTCAATGCAAATGAATTATAATTATATGGATTGTAATAATATGACTTATGTGATTGGACCACCTAATCAACCTTTTAGGCCGAGAGGATTGCCAACCCAAGGTAGACCCTTAGTACCTCGAAATAATTACAATAGTGATGGAAACCGAGGAAGAAATTCTCCTTTTAGGATAAATAATGGTAATTTTTATAATCCAATGGGACAAAATGGACAACGAAGGCCTAGGGGACCAGTAATTTGTTATCAATGCCAACATGAAGGTCATATAGCTACATATTGTCCAAATGCATGTAAAAATCAATACTTTAATCCTCTTCGTAGGAGGTGTAGCGGCGAAGAGCATCACGAAGAGAATTTCCCTAAGTGGGAAGATAACAAAACTAATGGCAGGGGTAAGCAAGTTTTTAAGGAACCCTCAACCTCATCCGCAAATTTAGTGGAAGTAGAAATGAAAGAACAAGAGATTGGAGCTAAGTCCAAATTCATACATCGTAGGGTGACATTTAAAGCTGACCCCATGATTGGTGTAGTTACTAAAGCGCAAAAGTAATAACAAGAGGAGCAAGGTCTGGAGAAAGAGAGTCTACAATTAAAAGGAGTAGTCAAGAATAAATCTACATATAGATCCTAATATAGAGCTACCTGAGTCAGATTCTCCATAGCATTCCTCAGACCATCCATTATTATTACCTGTGCCTTTAGCAAATCCTAAGATTCAAGTAGGGGTAGCTCATTTTCTCGAAAGATTGATACCTCCTAAGGAAGGAAGTAAAGAGCATGCAGAATCTGTGAACAAGACCTATGATCTTTGGGCTGTGTTAGAACAAGTATCTTTGACCATTAACCTTCAACAATTGTTGGAAATAGCGCCTACATGTTGAAAGCAGCTTTATCATAAATTAGTTCAGTGCCGAAGGAAAAGGATTGAGACTAATGCTTCTAAAGTAACCACAATTGCTTCCAAAAGAAAAACAACTCGAGATGTAAAAATACTAGATTTATTTGTAGATCTAGGAGCTCTAGTTATAGATACTACTATTAATGGCCACTTATTGAATGAAGTACAATTAGATGGTGGCTCAGCAGAGTCAATTTGATGATAGAACAACGATGCAAGAATTAGGGTTGAAGAATCTAGAACCTACCCATATAGTTTCATGTGTGGCTAATCAGAGAAAACTGATTCCTTTGGGGTTACTTCGCAATGTGAAATCTATAATTGCTAGCCTAGAATTTCATGTGAATTACTTAATAGTTCTCTCATTGTCAAATATCTCTTCATATTCTATGTTCTTGGGTCGATCTTGGTTATAGCAAGCAAGGTGCACTCAGGATTGGTATGAAGGTTCAATTGTGATTGGTCCTTGAAATAATCGGGTCAAGATACAAGTTATCACAAAAGGGTTTTTAAGAGAGTCAAGAGATGAAGTAGTTAACGGATGGATGAAAAATCCAGTAGTGAATTCTATGATTCAGAATTAGAGAGGACCGATAATGAAAGGCCTTATGCTTGGTTATTTAGAGCACAACCACTAGCAAGAGTAGAAAAAGTAGAGGCGAACGTTGTGCATTAGCCTAATAAAGTGGAACAAATGGGTATTGGTGAATATACTGTTAATTTTTCATCAGATAATGACTCTAACAGCGATATTATTCGCTGGTTATCCACCTCAGAAGACACAACCCTAGATTTTTTAATGGTTTCAATAATGGAAGGTAAATATCCTGAGGATGCAATCCATGAAGTCAATGATTTGAATGGTTTATTTCTTGAAACATGTCCTGGATTTTGTAAATATGAGGAAGAAGGTGACCTTAGGGATGTATTTTTTGCATATAATAGATAAAAAATCTTTCACCTAATGATTTAGAGGAAGAGGAGGATGAGGCAAGAACATTTGATCTAGATGGAAATTCAACAAGCTCCTCAATAACTATGGAGGAAGTCGATACTATTGTGGAGCCCCAAGAGGAACACCAAGGAAAAAGGGATTCTACTGCAAGAAAATCTATCTTGTAACATCAACAAGCTTTTATTTCATTCTTTTGACAACCAAAACAAAGAAAACAACAATTCTTCACATAGCATCATAGTAGATATCTTCCATGGATTTAATAGAATCAACCATAATCGTCAATATCTTCATAGAATCCATCAATATAACAATGAACCTAGAAGAATACACCATATTTTAATGGAAATCAATTACATAGTATTCATCTTCAATGTCTTCATAGTTCTCTCTCTCAATCTCTCATATACAATTACACTGTTTTGATAGAATTGACTCTCTCTTCTCTCTCTCTCTCTCTCTCTCTCTCTCTCTCTCTCTCTCTCTCTCTCTCTCTCTCTCTCTCTCTCTCTCTCTCTCTCTCTCTCTCTCTCTCTCTCTCTCTCTCTCTCTACATCATCTCCTCACTACAATACTCCCATAATAACTCTCAATAATCCTTCTTAGGTCATGGATGCACCTCCCAAGAGGTATGTCTGATATGAAGAGTCACCAGAGCCACTACAGTGTCTCTTCACAGCTCACTACTGTCACTGTCACTTCAGCCTTCTCTTCAGTCTTCAGTAGCTGCTTCTTCCATTTGTTTTAGCTCTTTTGAACGATATCTAGAAAAAATTTCATTTCTAGAGATGTATTTAGAAGAGAAAGAATCTAAAATTAATAATGGTGTGCAATAGATGGAACAAATATCACCTATTCCTAGGAAATGCTCAATTAGATGTGAGCAAACAAATGAATATTATAAAAGAAGTAAATCTCTATCTACTTCTAGCATTAGATTACAAAAGAAAAGCTCCACTATCACTCATTGGTTATATTAGTCCCTTAAGCGCTCTATGAGCAATAGGCAAAAGTCGTATCATTATTCTAAAGGGCAGCTAGGGGGATATCATAGAAGGCAATTGAAAGCAAGCAAAGCTCGCCTGCCAAGTATATGTGAGATTGTATTACCTCATCCCAAAGAGAGAGTGATGGATTTTACTATCTATGGGGATGGAGTTGAACCAGAGCTTAGAGGGTTTGAGCCTCTCGCTCCTAAGGACTTTCTAGAGCTAAAACGGGTTATACACTATTTAGGGTGTCGCATTCAAGGTGAGGAAGATGAAGATTTACACTCATTAATCCTTAAGCTTAGCAGTACTCAATGGTCTTGGGATTTGAATGACCAAGGATGTTTGGAAAAGTAAAATAGAATTTTATGTTGTTACCGTCAAACATTACATGACCAATTTCCATGTGATCAAGAGCAGATTTTTCAGATAATAAGTTCTATAAATACCATGTTCACAACAAAGTATAATATAAATTTGAAGCCTATTTTGCATGGATTGAGTAAAAGATAAGGAATTCATACCGGTAAGCTATCTCCTAATATCTTGAAGGTCCATATGATAGAAATGATTGAGGGTACTCGGGATAATTTAGTTATTGTCCCTTATAGGGCTTTACCCTTGGTACACTCTGTGAAGGCGAGGGAAAAATAACCAGAATCTAGTACCAGGCATAGTCCGCTTAAAAATGTATTAATGAGAATATCTGAGGACATACCTACAATCACGCCTTAGAAAATAGCCTCTTTGCTTATTGAAAAGCTTGAAGTGAAAGTAGTTAAAATAGAAATGGTAGAAGGGACATATTTAAATCTAGGAGCTCAATTGGAATCCCAAGATCGAGAGAGGTTTGAGGAAGTATTATGAGCACATGTTGGGAAATTTACTTGGTCTTATATTGACCTTAAAGGTATTAAAGCAGAACTTTATCAACATTATATTGATCTAGAACCATGCACAAAACCTGTATGTCGGTCAATGCCAATGACGAGCAAATCCTGTGTATGCAGAGCTGGTCAAAGCTAAGATTACTAAGCTTCTTGATGTGGGATTTATTTATCATGTTGCATATAGTGAATGGGTTTCTCCTGTGGTGGTTAGACCAAAGAAGAATAGTAAAAAAATCCGCATTTGTGTTGATTATAGAAAGCTAAATAGCAAAACACGTAAATATCATTTTCCCTTGCAGTTCATATATCGGGTACTTGATAAAGTTACAAGCCATGATCTATATTCTTTCATGGATGGGTTTAGCGGCTACAATCAAGTGCTAATTCATCCGGAAGATCAATCCAAACTACTTTTACTACTGAATGGGGTACATTCGCCTATAACGTGTGATGCCTTTTGCTTATGTAATGCACCCGCAACATTTCAAAGAGTTATGATTGTAGCTTATCAATATTTTCTTCGACAATGGATGGAAGTTTTTCTAGATGACTTTTGCATATCTGGGACAACAAAAGAAATGCCCGATCAATTGGTGCAAGTGTTTGAACGTAGTGATGAAGTAGGTATCTCCTTGAACCCTGATAAATGTGTTTTTGGAGTGCCAAAATGAATGTTGTTGGGGCATATCGTTTCTAAAGAAGGCATTGCTATGGATTTTGCTAAATTTTCTAAGATTTCAGCACTTCCACCTCCAACAAAACTTACGCAATTGTGTGGATTTTTCAGGCATCTAAATTATTATCAACGATTCATTTTCGATTTCGCAAAGGTGGCCTCACCCTTAACAAATTTTCTACGAAAGGATACTCCTTTTAATTGGGTTGCTACTTGTCAAGAAGCATTTGAATTTCATAAGCAGGAATTAATTGAGGGGCCTATATTGGCATCCGCGGATCAGACAAAGGAATTCCATATGCACGGAGATGCATCTATGAATGTTGTGGGGGTAGTTTTATGTCAAGCAGATGATAATAAGGTGGATCATCCGATTTATTACACAAGCTGTATTTAAGTGATGCGAAAAGAAATTATACTACCACTGAGAAAGAATGCTTATCAATAGTATTTGCGATGGAAAATTGTCATCATTATTTATTAGGAAATAAATTTACTATTTTTATTGATCATGAAGCATTGAAGTATTTTCTTAATAAAGCAGAACTTTTGGGATGTGTGATTCTTTGGATGTTATTTCAAGAATTTGATTTTCAAATAGTTACTCATTGGGATGACGTATTGATGTCGATCTATGTATCCAGAGGCCTAAGTATAACCTTTGATACCAAGGACAGGAGAGAAGTTGCTAAACTATTGGGCTTGATCCCAGAATAAGAGGAGAAGTTAGCTTATGGTGAAGAGGATAGACAATTGCAATCTATTCTTAAGTTATTGATTACTCATGCTATAGTGAAAACCTTAAGACATAATCTATAAGAAAAAACAAATTAAGGAGATGATAATAACTTGTGTCCTATCTAAGTTAGTGTGAGATAGGAAGAAATTAGATTGTGGATGAGTTTGGAGTAGAGAAGGAAACAACAAAATGAAGTCCAAGATCAACTAGCAAGGAAGCGAGCAACTAGGCAAGAAGCTTTAGTTATTGGAGAGACTCAAAAGAGTCAATGCATTACTAAACTTGGGTATAGATGCAATGTCTAGTTCAAATGAAGAATCTTTTGGACCCAAAATCCAATCAAACAAAAGACCCTCAAGAGAAAGCAAAGTAAAGTCGTACTATTGGGATAGGGTTGCTTCTATTACTACGGATATCCCAATTGAAGGGAGAAATGAGCAAAGTGAAGTTCTAGGAAGTGAGACTAATGCTACAATAGGCAGTGACAAACCTTCTACTGATTGAGACTTAGAGTCTGTCTAAATCAATTATTTCAAGTCTTGTAGAGGCTTTGCAGATAGAATAAGTATCGGATTTAGGATTACGATCCTTGTTCAAAGTCTCCCACCAAGGAGAATCATTTTCAAATGTGTCTAACTTGGGACTAAATCCCTATTTAAGGAGCACAAGAAACCTACGTGGATTAACCTTACTCAAGACTTTGGGCTAGGGTACTTATTTAGAGAAACCATGGCTCGTAATCCTATAAGACTAGTTGATTTTATCCAATTTGGAGGGCTTTAGGTTGAAGATCCTAATACATATATACAAAGGTTTGAGGTAACATGTGTAGCAATCGAGATAGTGGATCAATCAGAAGCTTCATATCCTTCCAACAACCTTTAAGGATGAAGTAGTGAGGTGGTACAGGAACCTAAGTGCCCAATATAAGGAAACTTATGTTGCCCTATCAAAAGCGTTCACTAAAAAATTTCAATGACAAGGTTTCCAAGATTGTTTAACTCTTAATTGGATTATTTATCTCAAGGGATTACTAAGAGTGTTGAACATTATATTGAATGCATGGAAACAATCATCTGAAAGATTAATTGAGTCCCTAACAAGCTAACCTTAAAACAAAAATTTGTAGATGGCGGTCTTGATCTAGACGTGCATCTATATGTGAATTTGCAAATGCAGCAAAAGCAAAAGGCCATGCTAGATGGTGGAAAGAAGTGTAGCTTAGTCAATGATGATGGAAGGACTTATTCAAGGAGCCTTGGATGGATTACCCTAGTACTTCAAGTAGAGTGCCAAAGAACGTATCCTACATGACTATTCCATTAAATCCACTTGCAAATTCTAATGTTCCAAAAATGCATTTGAATCCTTATACCTCTATTCCAACATGATACAGATAGGAAGTCAATACTAGATGAAGTTAAAATAGCAAAAAGTCTCAAGTAAAATTAAAGGAGGAATAATGGGTGTGGTTGAAGCACCATTAAAAGAAATTTATTCAATAACAAAGCAAGCCACTAATACACAATAGCCTTCAAGTAGTTCGACTGCAAATCCACCTAGATCAAACATCTAGTGTAGTAAGTGCCATGGGTATGGACATGTGGCTATTGAATGTCTGATGACTCCTAATGCTAGACCATCCACCATTCTATCCCTTTTCTCCAAAGACAAAGTATCTTGATACAAATTGTTGCAATAATAGATCAAGAGCAACAACAAGCATGGGAAATGCAAACAAATTACAATTATATGGATAGGATAATACTACTTACAAGATTGGACCACCCAACCAACCATTTAGGTCGCGAGGTTTGCCTACCCAAGCAAGACCTCCAGTGCCCCAAAACAATTATAATAGTGATTGGAATCATAGAAGAAATTCTCATTTTGGGAGAAATATGGAAACTTTCGTAATACAATGGGGTAGAATGGATAGCAATGGGCTAGAGGACCAGTAATCTGTTATCAATGCCTATAAGAAGATCACATAGCTACATACTATCCAAATGCAAGCAAGAATTAGGACTCGATGCCCCTTTGCAAGAAGTGTATTGGGCGATGAAGGGCATTATGAAGTAAATTGTCCCAAGTGGGATGATAGCAAGATTAACAATAATGTTAAATAAGTATTTAATGATCCCCTAACTTCATCCACAAATTTAGTCAAGGTAGAAACAAAAAAATAAGAGTGTGGAGTTAAGTTGAAATTCCTACCTCATAGGGTGACTTTCAAGGCTAACTCCATGATTGATGTCAACACTAGAGTGCAAAAGCAGCAACAAAAAGAGCAAGGTTTAGAGGAAGAGAGTCTTTGAACCAAAAGGAGTTGCAATAGAAAAATCTAAATATGTAGATCCTAATGTAGAGTTACCTAAATCGAACTCTTCTCAACATTCTTATGATCTTTTGGTAATAACTATACCCTTGGAGAAATCCTAAAATTAAAGTGGAGGTAGCTCCATTCCCCAAAAGCTTGGTACCTCCAAGGAGGGAAAGCAAAGAGCAAGCAAAAATAGTGAATAAGACCTATGATATTTGGGAAGCATTACAAGAAGTACACTTGACAATTAACCTTTGACCATTTCTTGTCGGAATAACATCTACATCCAAAGACAACTTTATCATAAATTAGTTCGACATAGAAGAAAAATGAACTGACAGTAATGCTTCTAAAGTAAGTGCAAATATGTCGAGAAGGAAAAAATCTAAGGAGGTAAAAATAGCATATCTTTTTGTGGATCTAGGAGCACTAGTAATAGATATTACCATCAATGGCCATTTGTTGAATAAAGTACAATTGATCAATAGTAAATTTGAAGGCTAAATAAACTATGCAAGAACTAGAGTTGAAAAATCTAGAACCTACTTATATAACTTACATGTGGATGATCAAATTGAAAGGAAATAAGCTCCTTTGGGGTTGATTCGCAATGTGAACTCTACAATCGTTGGATTAGAATTTCATATGAATTACTTAGTAGTCTATTCCTCGACAAATATCTCTTTATATTTTGCGTTGCTAGGATGACCTTGATTATACCAAGCAAGATGTAGTCATGATTGGTATCAAGGTTCAATTCTGATTGGTCCTCAAAATGATAGGGTCAAAATACAAGTTATCTCAAAGGGGTTTTTGAGAGGGTCAAGAGTTGAAGAGATTAATGAAATGGACAAAAGATCCAATGGTGAGTTTTATGATTTGGAATTGGGGAAACAAAGGCCCTCATGCCTAGTTATTTAAGACACAACGATGAGCATGAGCAAAAAAAGTAGAAGTGAATACAATTCCTCAACCTAATATAGCAAAACAAGTGGGAATAGGAGAATATGAGATAAAATTTTCATCAAATAATGATTTTGATAGCAATACAACTACTTGGTTGTTTAATTCTAATGAAACAACACTAGATTGTCTAAATTGTATGAAGGAAAGTAGTAAAGAAACTAAGCATAAAGGATTAAAAGTAAAAGAGAAAGATTTGGAGCTATCATTCAATTGCTTTATTAATGAAGTATGAGGATCTATGACAACAATAGAGAGTTGAATGTAGAGGAATCTAATGCAATGAAGGATTTAGGGAGGATGCTAGAAAAAGAGCAAGAAGTTGCTACAATAACGACTAATGAAGCCACGAAAAAGATCAAGGAGTTACAAAATGAAAAGGCATCAGCTTACCTTAAGGAGCAATGCTATATAGAAGAAATTGAGTTGTTAAAAATAATTTTGGAAGACATAGAAGAAAAATTAGTATTGAATACTCGACATATGCAAGAAGAAGAGCAACTTCAAGGTTTCCTTCATAAAGAAACATACTTTAAAAGTTAATACAAAGCATTAGAAAGTAATATGAATGGAAGTAAACGATATAGCTTTGATAGGAGTAGTGAACTAATAAGTGGATTGGATACCTACGAGGGATGGGAAAACCCTAACCCTAGAAATCATGTATAAAAAGGATGAGCATGGTGCATAGATCGGATGCCGTAAGCGCGCGTAGTGAGCGTCAGAAGGTCCCCAAGAACAAAAGAACTCTACTTTTTGCACACAAATCAATGTAGAAAGCTTGCATGACATGAACAAAAGACCAATTGGGTGCAATCTCCCCCAATGCCTTGTGTGAGCGCTCCACAAAGCATGTATTTCATATATTAATCATCTTCAAGCTCAAATAATAGCCCAAATTACAAAATAGCATGCTTTAGCTTTTGAGTTTGCTTTTGTGCCAAATAGAATTAAAGCTAATGGGCGCCCAAGAAGTCAGGCATACCCAAATACAATGTCCAATACAAATATCTAAATCATGCGCCCATGCGCATATAAAAATAATAAATAAATATCAAGCGCTTTGATAAATAAGCACGACAAAATATAGGTGCCATGCCTAAGATATGCGCCCATCAAAATATTGACGATAACTTGAGTATACGCTATCCTCCAATGCTTTCCACTGCCACCACTGCTATCTCTACACATCAACTGAAGCATTCACAATCGTTAGTAAAATAATACAATTAAACCGACAAAAGTGAATACCTAGCAGTCTTCAGCTACATAAATAAATTGGTTAGAAATCAATCCTAACCTTAATTTATCATGAGTGCGCACTCTAAACTCATAAATGTTTATTAATTTAAATATGTATTTTGCGGAATCACCCGCTATGGAATCACCCATGTACACATAAAATTAACAAAACGCCCGAAAAGGATAGGCGTCCCCATCAACTTCTCGCACAAAGAATCCACTTTGTGTATGAGCCCCGGTAATAAAATCTTACGGAATCCACCGTAAAACCTCATGGAATCCACCATGGAATATGCCTCCTGGCATCATACCCCGGGGTGGGATAGCAATTGTCCTCAATTGCTATTAGCTCAATGTGGAGCTAATAGATTGGGAAAAGCATTTAAGTCTCTAGCGTGTATCCATTGGGCCTCTTCAACAGGATGGTTTTTAAACTTGACCAAATATCTAGAATATCTACGGCCAGTTCTAGTGGTCATAAAGTCAGTATCTATAATAGTTTCAAGTTCAAGGATTTCAGTCTCATCATCTAGTAAACGAGGGTTTTCATAGACAGGGTGTATGGGTAATTGGCCTCTAAAGGGTCGTAATAAACTGATATGGAAAGTGTTATGGATTTTCCAATGTTGTGGTTCTAGTTTAAATGCATTGTCATTGATTTTGTGTATGATCTTGAATGGTCCATAGAATCTAGGTGCTAATTTGACAACTGGGTGTTTATCTACACTTTGTAATCTACGTTTTTCTATGCGTAACCAAACATAATCATTAACTTTAAAATTCATAGCCTGTCTTTTCTTATTTGCTTGCTTTGTATATGATTGATGGGCTTTGGCAATCATATCTTTAACTTTATCAAAGATAGTAGCATGCATGTTAGCAATATCATCAGCAGCCTGAATTTTATTTGATAATAAGACAGTGAATCAATAGGAATCCAATTATTTGCAACTAATTTATTCCAATCAGCTTGAAAAGTAAGATCCAGATGATAAGTATCTTTCATAGGGATAAGGGAATCAAGTGATATCACAGAAATATTATGAATTGTCGGTCTTCTACTTACAGCGTCGGCTACAACATTCTCTTTACCTGGTTGATATTGTATAAAGGGATGAAAACTTTGAATGAAAGCTGCCCATTTAATATGTCGGTTAGATATTTGTGGTTGACTAAGGAAATGTTTAATACTTTGTTGGTCAATTTTGATCATAAATTCAGATCCCATTAAGTAATATTTCCATTGACGTAAGGCTTGTACTACAACTAGCAATTCTTTATCATATGTAGAATATTTAAGTTCAGGTGGTTTTAGTTTATAGCTAGAATAGGCTATAGGATGATTATCTTGCATAAGGACGGCTCCTATTCCAGATCCACTAGCGTCAGTAACTACTAAGAAGAATGGTCTATTGAAATCAAGTAGTTGTAATATAGGAGCATGGGTTAATGCATGTTTCAATAAATCAAAAGACTTTTGTTGATTGTCAAACCAGTTATACACAATACCCTTCTTTAAAAGTTTAGTCAAAGGTAATGCAAGTAATGAAAATTTTCTTACAAACTTTCTGTAAAAACTAGCAAGACCTAGAAAAGAACGTAACTCACGCACATTTTTGGGTATGGGCCAATTTAAAATTGCTTCTATCTTTTTAGGTTCAACTTTAATACCTTCTGATGAAACAATGTGTCCTAGATATTCAATTTATGTTTGAAAAGAATCACTCTTTTGTGGATTAGCATACAATTGATTGTCTTTTAACAACTTGAAAACTAAATACAGATGTTCATAATGCTCATTCTCATTTTTACTGAATACTAATATATCATCAAAGAATACTATAACACAATGCTGATATTTCAGAAATATGCGATTCATCATGCGACTAAATGTAGCTAGTGCATTAGTTAGACCGAAAGGCATCACTAGAAATTTATAGTGTCCAAATTGTGTTATAAATGCAGTTTCGAATATATCAGATTTATCCAGCCTTACTTGATGATAACCAAATTTAAGATCTATCTTACTAAATATGGCAGATCCTTGTAGTTTATCCATAAGATTATCTACCCTAGGAATCAGATATCTATTCTTAATAGTAATTTTATTCAGGGCACGATAATCAATGCACATACGATAAGCATTATTATTCTTCTTTACTAATAAAACAGGTGCACCAAATGGAGAACTACTAGATCTAATTAATCCTCTGTTAAATAATTCTTCTATTTGATTTTGAATTTCTTTCTGTTCAAATTGGTTATGTCTATATGGTGCTTTACATGGTGGTTGTGTACTAGGAATTAAATCTATTTTGTGATCTTCACAATGTGAAGGTGGTAGTCCAGGTGGCAAATCATCAGCAAAACAATCTTGAAATTGAGCAAGAAATTGTGTATGCCTAGGATGCATTTGTTTTTCTTTAGCTTAAAGTTCATTCACCCATATTAAATAAGATTTGTTACTTTTACGTAATGCACGTTTAGCTTGAGTATGAGTAAGCAGTTGAAAATTATTAGAAGCGTGCATACCATGCAATGTAATTTGTTTTCCTTTAAAATAAATTTTAATTGAATATGTAGAATAATCTATGTCAGGATTATACTGATGACGCCAAGGCATTCCTAAGATAATGTCACTAGACTGCAAAGGTACAACTAGGAAATTTATTTGTTCAGTATATTCACCAATTTTAATTTCTAAATTATGCACCTTTTGTGTTCCATTAAATCTTGTGCCTAGGAATGCAACTTTAATGCGATAATGTGTAGAAACAGTTTGTAAATTCAATTCTTTCACTAACTTTGCACAAATAAAATCATGTGTGCTCCCATCATCATGTAAAATAATATTTTCTTTATCATGCACAAAACATTTCATTGTTAACAAAGAATGTGGAGTTGGCATACCTGGCAAAGTATCCAAAGTAGTACCAATGTCGTCATCATCTTCCGTAAAGTCAAGCATTTTCTCACGTTCTTCATCTTCCATTACTCCAAGATAATTAATATGGACAGGTGGCTTTTTCGATTGACAATTTGCTGCTAGATGTCCAAGTTGATGGCATTTGTAACAAACTATAGGTTTGGCTTTAGTTACATTGTTAGTAATGGTATGAAGTTTAGGAATGTTGGGATTTGGCTGTGAGGATGGCTTAGGGTTTAGATTGGTATTTGATGGCAAAGCAGGTGGTCGTGTCCAAGACTTACGGAATGAAGATGGAAGAAAACGACTTTGATTGAATCTTCAAAAATTTGAATTGAATTATTTGGAACCATAGTTACCATTAGTTTGAAATTGTTGTGGACGCTTGTCTCTTCCACGAATCTTGTCTTCAATGTCATGAGCCAAGGAAATTGCATCTTCCAGGGTTGTTGGCTTGAACATATTGACTTCAGCATAGAAATGTCCAAGTAGGCCAGACATAAACTTGCGTTTGTGAGTCGCTTCAGGTACATCTTCGAGCATGCGTAATTATAGTAGGGCATTCCAAAAACGTTCAGTGTATTGAGAAATAGATTCACGATCTCTCTGCTGTAGAAGATCCCATTGCTTGATGGCTTTTTCATGGAACTGAGGAGGAAGGAAATTCTGCAAAAACTTCTTTTGGAAACTCTCCTAGGTAGTGGGACAATCAATGCTCTTGCGGACCACAGTCCACCATAAGGATGCTCGATCAACTAAATGATTAGTGACACATTTAATTTTGTCTTTCTCGGCATATGTTTCTTGATGGAAGTAATCATCAAACTGACTGATAAATGCAAGTACAATCTTTCCATCTCGTGATCCATTGAAAGTACGAAATTTAAAGTTTCTTTTACTTATCTTTGTTTCTTTGCGGGGATGGATTGGGCTTCAAGCGTCGCATCGATGGTACATCGTATAAGATCTTCAGGTTGCGGTCCATCTTTATCAGTGGTAGTTCGTTGCAAATTGGCCAATTGAACTTGCAAAGCTTGTTGGGCTCTTCGTTCTTCTTCGAGCTGCATCATAATCAAATCCAATTTTTGTTCCATCATTGGTTCGGGTAAATCACCTTCAGCCATAAGATAGTCCATGTTTGAATCGGTTATCCTGTAAAATCCAAAAGACCTCACACTCTCGAAATCTAATTAGCGGGATGAGCGTAGCTCAAAGGCGGGTATACAAGGCTTGTATATTGTTGTTTGGCTTTTATGGTCTTTGTCCTTTGCGATTGCAATATTCGTTGTCTTTGTAGAAACTGCGTATGAACTACGTATGACCTTCTACGTTTGCTGAAACTAGTTCAGCAAGTCTGCAAGTGTGAACAGGGTCTACCAGAGAGCAAGTAAACGAATTCTGTGCTTCCGCGTGTGAACTGCCTTTATGGGAGTAGTTGGAGATGACTTGACTGACCTTTGTGGACTTAGGTGACTTGCAAAAGTAAGAAAACTTAGAGGACTTGGTAGACTTAGTAGTTTAAGGCTTTATGAAGCCTACGTGATTTTCAGGTAACTGAGTATGTTGGCGACGAATTCGACGCCGTCCAGGACATGCCGCTGTTGCCAATTATCAGATTTGTTTAAGTAAGCTTTTTTTAAATCTTACTATTAAGCTTAGTAAACCTTTGATATAAAGCTTTTAAGATTTTTAGCTATGGAAGAGGAGTTTTCTTATCTGTTGACAAACGACTTGAAGAATAAGATGTCCAAGTGGTCCTCCACCTCCACAGGTTGGTCCTTTGCGATCAGAGAGTGCAGAAGGGGGTTCTTGACCGCCAAGAACACACCGGTATCAACCGTTCGCTATGAAACTGATTGTAGAGCTCGATCGTTCCAAGAGCTTCGCCTTCGCGCAAGATGGTAAGCGATTGAAAGCTCTCAATCTCAGCTTCACTCTAATACCACTGGTGCACAGATCAGATGTCATAAGCGTGTGTAGTGAGCGTCAGAAGGTCCCTACGAACAAAAGAACTCTACTTTTTGTACACAAATCAATGTAGAAAGCTTGCACGACATGAACAATAGACTAATTGGGTGCAATCTCCCCCCATGCCTTGTGTGAGCGCTCCACAAAGCATGTATTTCATATATTAATCATCTTCAAGCTCAAATAATAGCCCAAATTACAAAATAGCATGCTTTAGCTTTTGAGTTTGCTTTTGTACCAAATAGAATTAAAGCTAATGGGCGCCCAAGAAGTCAAGCGTACCCAAATACAATGTCTAATACAAATATCTAAATCATGCGCCCATGCGCATATAAAAATAATAAATAAATATCAAGCGCTTTGATAAATAAGCGTGACAAAATATAGGCTCCATGCCTAAGGTATGTGCCCATCAAAATATTGACGATAACTTGAGTATACGCTATCCTCCAATGCTTTCCACTGCCACCGCTGCTATCTCTACACATCAACTGAAGCATTCACAATCGTTAGTAAAATAATACAATTAAACCGACAAAAGTGAATACCTAGCAGTCTTCAACTACATAAATAAATTGGTTAGAAATCAATCCTAGCCTTAATTTATCACGAGTGCGTACTCTAAACTCATAAATGTTTATTAATTTAAATATGTATTTTGTAGAATCACCCGCTATGGAATCACCCATGTACACATAAAATTAACAAAACGCCCGAAAAGGATAGGCGTCCCCATCGACTTCTTGCACAAAGAATCCACTTTGTGTATGAGACCCGGTAATAAAATCTTACGGAATCCACCATTAAACCTCATGGAATCCACAGTGGCACGGAATCCACCATGGAATATGCCTCCTGGCATCAGAGCATGAATAGAACAAGCTATCCATGCATGTACAAACTTTCTACACTTGCCTTCCTACTTTCATTGTGAGAGAGTGAGTGAGGGTGAGAGTGAGAGATTGATAGATTGAAAGCAAGAGAGTGAGAGAGTGAGGGTGAGAGACCAAAAGGGTTAAGCTCTACTCATCATCTATATAAGCACTCTCTCTTGCCATGCCCATGCTTCTCTCTTGCATGTGGAGGTCGTATAGGATTGAGAGTCAAAAGAGAACTCACTTGGATTGAGGAGTGTGGAAAGCCTATCCTTCATGGGATTGAAGGAAGGCTATGCTACTCACTATAAACGAATGCTTGCATTTGTGTGTGAGAGATTATGTGAGAGGAGGTACTCGTTTGATTCTCTTGCGTCGAAGCTCTTAAAGGAATAAGACTGTGTTTAAAGTCCCACTACATTGAGCTCTTGTAGCACAACATTTTGGTTCCATAGCCAAGGCCAAGGACACATTGACCACATAATTTCTTATGCATTCATCGCAATGCAAAAATGGGAGGACATCGTGTTGCTAACCCTGAAACGCTTTCGCAAATACTTTGGATTTGATGTTTTTTAATTGGATTATTGAGAGTGTTGGTTTGTGGTAAGATTGGTAAACAACATTCTACATATTGTAGCTAGGATAGGATGGTGCTTTTTATTCTTATTTTTTTATTTAAAAAATCCTAGAATTTTGATGATATCCATTGGGGTGCTCTTGCATTGGAAATCGCAGCAGTTATATGGTTCTATGTTTTAAAAAATTTATCATGATAATGTGGTTGGTACATGTGGTTTAGGTTAGTGAAAAAAGAAGAAAAAGAATAAGGGGAAAATAAGAAGAAGAAGAAGAAGAAGAAGAGAAAGAGGTGGAACAGAAAGAAGTAGAAGAAAAGAAAGATGGAAAAAAGAAGAGGAAAAGAAAGAAGAAAGGAGTGAAGGAGGAGAGAAGAGAAAGAAAAAGAAAAACAAGGAAGGAGAAGGAGAAAGAGAAGAGAAAAATGGAAAAAAAAAGGAGTAGGAGAAGAAGAGGAGGTAGGAAAAAAAAAAGGGGGAGGACTGCCCATTTCCACCCCCACCTTAAAAAAAGGGGGAATTTTCTTGCCCGACACTGTACATGGCAAGGCCTGTCGTTGTTTACCTCTGGATCCAGCCTATTGTCTTGATACCTCCCTATGCTTCCATCACCTCCAAGGCCACCACGTCCATCTGGAGTGGCTCCCACGTACAACTCCACCCGTTATATTGCCATGCCACTTGCTTACGTGCACCAACATTGCCTATTGGCCTTCATGCCTTCCCCGACCTTGCTACCTCATCTCTTGCCACCGCCCACCGCACTCTAGCCATCGCTATTGGTTGTGGCCCTACGCTCACTTGTGCAAGTGGACACCAATCCACCTCCTATCTGCTAGCCAATTTGTCTCTTCTCGCCCGCCCTATCTTTCCCACCACTTGGCTATGGCCTGCTGTAGCCCCACTGCCAAGACCTTCTTCTCATCCCACCATCATCTATGTCACCTTCCCATTTTCCGTTCCTCTTGGCCACTCCTACCACTGTGCCAATGCCACACTCCCCACCATTCTCCATCCTTATCGCTTGGCGTTCTCCACCTTACCAATAATCCAGCTAGCCTGTAGGTCACCGACTGGCTGCCACATCGTTATTTCACCGCTCCACATCCTTGCCTATGGCTCCCCCTTGCCACTACGGCCAGTAGCCACGGTTCTCCCCCTGCCCCCCGCCCGTCTTCACCTCCACCAACCTTCACCATCATTAGTGCCCACTTCTCCTGTCCACCTCCTCCACACTACACGTCACAAGCCACTCGTCCGCTAGCTCAAGTGGCCGCTACCATCCTCCATCCTCTTTCCACCAAATGTCTTCGCCACCCTTCTGCATCCACCACAAAGTTGCACCACCATTAACCATCGCATCCACTCACCTCTTCCACATAAATACACATATACACTCCACACACTCATCCCCCACCACCCACATTAACTCATTGACACATCACACACACACCCCCCACACCATGTGAATCTCACCCCACATACACCACACACTATCAACATGAGATGTTGATGCATTTCAAAGAGTAAAAGACATAAGATGTCGATGCATTACATGAAGAGAGCTAAATTTTATGTTTTTATTTCTAAACTATTTGATGCATTTCATCAAACTTATGTGAGAAATATGCACAATTTTGACAACAAACTATATAGAGAATTGAAGAAGATTCTTCATGATGTTTTCCTTCTCATGATTGTTCTAGACCCCATCTCATATACTTAGATGACATTGAGTTAAAGCACTTAATTTCGCCTTTTCAATGCATTGGAGGACATGAGGCCCGCTATAGCTATATTGAGTAAACTTAGATGTGCACATTAGTTTGAGCACACAACTTAAGGTTCATGTAAGAACAACATCAATTGAAAGTTAGGGTTTCTATTACTTAACACTATCATTAAGAGTTGCTTGTGAGTGTAAGGGAGTTGAGAGGAGTTCTATCTTCAACTAAGAGGTGAGAACTTGAGTGCTAAAGGACCTAAAATTAATCAATGAATACTACTTGCATAATGCATTAGGCATTCAAAAAACTAAGAAAATAAAATTTCAAATTTACATGCATATTTTCATGTAAATATGGGGTGTTTTGGTGTATATGGCATGATCTTCAACGCATTCTTTACCCCAATGTCAAATGCTTGGACACATTTTCCAATACTACACAAGCATGTTTTTTTAGGATTGTACTAACGGTCATGGAGGTAAACCCCTAGCAATGGGCATTAGTGTGAGGTTTGGGCTTCATTTCAAACTTCATAGAGAGGATTGGGTGAGACTTGTCCTTTGATCAATGGAGAGGTAAGAAAGAGGATAGTATATGCATTTATATGTGTATATGTGTTTTTGACATATGATATATCCTAATATGTTTGAAAAGAACACGTGTTATATATTTATAAATGTACATTTTCACAGTGAACACACACACACACACACACACACACACACACACACACACACACACACACACACGCACACGCACACACGCACACACGCACACACGCACACGCACACGCACACGCACACGCCCACGCACACGCGCACGCGCACGCGCACGCGCGCACACGCGCACACACACACACACAAAGTGGCTATCCTAGCGTTGCCACCAATGAATTGTGCCAATTTTTGTAGCTCTTTTTAGACAAAAATACTACTATTAGATTTTCCTTTATTTTTTGAGCCAAGTGCCTAGTTAGGGCTTGAAGGTGGAACCTTGTGCAATTAGCTTATACGTGATGTCCTCACTCATCTCACTTTTATTATTATTTTTAGGAACATGTTCCTTAGAAGACTCCCCATTATTAGATTGGTAGGCAACTATCAATCCTTGTATTCACTATCTAAAATATTGCCATCATCCATTAGGCCAATTGTTCTAGATTTCTTTTTGACCAAAAATTCCATTGCCAAATTGGTAGACAACTACCAATACACGCCTTCACTAACTAAAATATGTTGACTTATGTAGCTATAGCTAGTAGATATCTCATCTTAGGAAGTTTTTCTATGTGCATGGTTTGTGGGCTTCCCCAAGGTAGAAGAGTTAGGAATCTAGGCAAAAAGGAATAGCCCAATCAACTATCCAGAAAGATAGATAGCATGCCATCTAAAGCTCAAGAGCTATTAGTCAAACCCCAAGCTACATGGACGAATTTGAGCCACTACCATCATATAGATTTATCAAGTTAATAATGAGATTATGGAAACAATCCTATGAATGATTCTTTTGAAATGAAGCTACCAACAAGACTTACATGGAACTCTATGAAAACAAGAATAGTAACACATTAGGGTAGGAACAACTTAAAGAGACATATTTACTATAATGGGAATATTAACAACGACTAGTAATAATACATATAATGCTTTGAGGCTAAAATAAAAAAAGATATATAGAGAACCACCCAACACCCAAGCATAAAAGAACCAAAAAACCATTGGAATATCATGCAACTCAAGCCAAGTGTTTGAATAGTTGGGCTACATAAATAGCATAACATGTAATTAAGGATAAAGCGTTGTTCCTCGAACCAAATATACATGAACACATCTTGAGGCACCATTGTCATATATGTTTACTAGGATAATGATGAGATTATGAACCAAACCTACCAACAATACTTGCATTGAGTGTTATGGAAACAACCATAGTAACAATACAATGGTAAACACAATTAAAATGGCACTATCTACAACAATGGCAACTTAAATAGAATCACAAGAGAACTACCCAACACCAAATCAACAAAAACTCCAAACCCATAGAAAAACGCCATGACCTTGAGCCCAAGAGAACAATGATACAAAGATTAATGGTCAAGTATAGAAATTACATGCGTGCAATTATAACATTTGTATAGCTCAATAGAGGGAAAAGAATTACAAATGCCTGTGACACTAGCATTTTCAAAAATTTCACTATGTCTTTCATGCAAGTAAGTATAATCCTCTCCAACTCCATAGCTTTACAAACTCGTTTCTTTTTTTTTTAAAGAAAAAAAACCACAACCCTTTAAAAAAAAGGGTGAAAAAAAGAAAAAAAACCAAAAGAAGTATAATCCTCTCCAACTCCATAGCTTTACAAACTCATTTCTATTTTTTTAAAGAAAATAAACCACAACCCTCAAAATTAAAGGCTGGAAAAAAAGAAAAAAAAAACCAAAAGAAAATAGCCATCACCTCAGAGGTCATGTATGCCTAAATATCTAAAGTTATGGATACTTTAGTTATGAAGGAGAGTAGAGGAAAAACTTTTAAGGTTTTAAGGATGAAGAATACGACAATAAGAAATTGTAAAAACCATCATGTTTTTGGGTCATTGGAAAAAACGTGGAGATAGGAGGGGCACCATGAGAGCATGGAAGAGATACCATCTTAAGGATGTGATGAGAGAGAGAGACAAATCAAGAAAAAAAACATCATTATAATCATCACTTGGGAAATCACAACCATTATAATCAATACCATCTTCATTATCTATTATTATCATCATTATCTTCTCAGAGGGAGGGGGCACCATTTTTGGGGGAAGTCGAGAGAGAGAGACTAAGATAGAGGAGAACACTTTGAAAAAAATCTAATGGGCACCATCTTGATGAGTAGGGGAGAGGAGGAGATCTCAGTCAAAAATGCATGGAGAGAAGGCACCATCATTTTGAGAGAGAGAGAGAGAGAGAGAGAGAGAGAGAGAGAGAGAGAGAGAGAGAGAGAGAGAGAGAGAGAGAGAGAGAGAGAGAGAGAGAGATTTTCATCATCTTATGTATGAGAAACTTCATCACCATCTCCCCTTCTTCATCAGTGTCGCAAAACACCATCTTCTTCTTCATTAATCTCTCTATATCTATCATATTACTAGTTGATTTGCCCATTCTCTTGATTAGAGTAATCATTCTCTCTCTCTCTCTCTCTCTCTATCCAAAAAAAGTCATCATGGCAGCTTCATTTAATATGGAGGGGCTATTTATTAGCATTTCTTTTAACTCTTACTTTCAAGGGTTAATTAAAAGTAACCTATAAGCCCTTGGTCATACGCTCTGGAGATCGATAAGTCATAGGTGGAATGAGAAGTGTTATGGAAAAGTGAGTAACTGTTGAGATGAAGTATGGGTAGACTGATTTTCCTTATTGGATTGGAAAGGCTTACCTTCAAAAACACAATTATGAAACATTGAATCTCCAAGTAAGTGTGGTATTTCTTTATTAATTAGGAATATGGAAAAAACTCAATTTACCATGTTTATTGTTTTTTGTCTATGGAGTCAAGCCTCATTATTCTTGCTCTATATTCCATATAAATTTAAGACATTTTTTGAATTTTGCAAAAATAAAAATATATATCAAACTAGGTATAAAAAGATATTTGAAAATTTATAGAGGAACACAAAATGCTTATTAGTTGAATCTTATACATTTCTATGCTCAAAATATTGAAAATAATCTCTCTATTTTTTCTCAAAAAATTGAAAGTCTATTTACATTTTTAAAATTAAAAACCTAAGCTATTTAAGTAAATTTTACGTTTTTAATCTATGAAAACTATAAAAATGATTCATAATTCAATAAAATTTGGTGAAAACAAAAAGAAACATGGCTTTGATTTTATGTGATTTGGTTAGATTTTTATCATTAAAAAAAAACTAAAATCAAAATTTTAAGTTAAATTAAACATGTAAATTATGAAAAGAAGGATATGTAGTTATTTCTTTACTATGTGTTCACAATGGAATAAAAGGGTTAAGAAAGTCTGAAGTGGGTCACACCTTTGTCAAAGGATTTCATTTATAAATAAAAATAACTATATATTCTAAATATTATAGAATTTTCGTGTGGTTATTTGAAATCCATTTATAAAAGACATAAAAACGGTGGATAAGGGTAAGCCTTAGCACCAACAAAGAAATACTATAAGTCAAATTGATTTAACTAATAATCATTAAGATAAGAAAGAGAGGAGGGCCAATAAAATAAATTATTAATTAGGGAAAAAACTTTGAGTTTAAAAATAAACTTTGCGTGTAAATGTGCAAGAGCAAGAAAGGAGATTATATTTACTTTGTTTGTTATTTAGTTGGAAGAATGAAAGGAAGGGTATTTCCATCAAGATTTAAAATAAATTAATTATTTAAATATTAAATATACAATGCCGAGGTATTATTTACAAAGAGGAGTAATGTTTTAAAAGGGGATCAAGATTTTGGATTTGCTAAATGTTAGAGTGATTTCTTTTGAATATATTACTATTTAATCAAATAAAAGGAATTCATTGATAAAGGTGGAGATAAAAATTTAAAAATGAATTTAAACAGTGTAATGATCTAATGGCTCTATATCTTGAAACAACTTTTCAAAGTTTAACAAATAAATTCCTAGATAAACTATCGCAAAGCAATAGGGGCAAATTATGAGGAGCTGCCCTTGCAAGATGGGGGGAAGCCATAGTTAGCTTGGGAGTAGAGTTCTAGTACCTATCTATTGACCTAGCTAAGTGTTTTTATGCAAAGCTAAGTAGATTTACTTACTGCATACAAATTGTGTACTGTTGGTTGGATTGCAAATAAAGAGTGCGGTAAATGCTTGGAAGGTTACTTAAAATAGGTAGTTTTAACCTTTAATTCCATCTGTGTAGCACAACAACTCACTTGAGTTGGCTTGAAAACCCAGTCAAAAGTAGCTTGGCTGAGTCAATATATCAATTTTGGTTTTGGAAACATAAGATAGGTCGCTCCCTCCCTCCCTCCCTCCCTCCCTCCCTCCCTCCCTCCCTCCCCCCCCCCCCTCTCTCTCTCTCTCTCTCTCTCTCTCTCTCTCTCTCTCTCTCTCTCTCTCTCTCTCTCAGTGTAGCAAAAGCCAAAAAAAACATGCCTATCACTCAACTTCCATTGCTACTACTCGTGCATGCTACTTGCTACATGTGCCCTCTCTCCACCTCTTGCACCCATCTCTTGTTGCGAGCCACTTCTGTTAGTTTCCCTGCTTCTTCTTCTATTTATCTTATTATTATTATTATAATTATTACTATTCTTCTACTTGCAAACTTGCTTCTTCTTCTTATTCTTAATGAGTTGCTGCTAGCTCATAGGCTATGTTGTCTAAGGACATAAACCTCCCTTCCAATATGCAATCTCCATAGGCCTCACTAGCCTCCATTGCTTCATGCAAACCCTACTTTCCTCCCTTGTCAAGCTAAGCTTGACCTCCATAGTATCCATCATAGATTGGCAAAACCTCCACTCTCTTCTCTCCTCACCAACGTCCTCCTCTATTTCCAATGCATCTACAAGAATCGGGTCATACCCTAGTATGCAAATCACCTCAACTAATAACTTGTTCCAACAATTCCTTCATGACCACACTTTATTAGGTTTCTCTTTGATATATCTCTTATCTTCCACTTCTTATTGTAAAGCTATTATTAATACTCTCCAAAAAATTCCTCAAGATTAATAAAACTATGCAATTTAGCCATGCAAATGGATCCCTCAAATTGAGGGATCCATGCTCCCTCAAATTGAGGCTGTGGAGTGTAATGTTATGTTTTATCCTCCAACATTCTCACAATTTAATGTATAACCTCAAGTGGTTTGAAAATGTTGATGGATATGAAAGAAAGAAAAATACCTCACATTGTAGGATATATTTAATTTTAAATTGTCTTCCTCAAAATCCACCCTATTAAAATTCAATATGCAACAAACTTCTATCAAACTTCTATCGAGCTAGTCCAAGAAATAGAAAAGGTCCACACCTCAACCTCAATAGTTGTCACAGATCAAGGAAGAAAACCAAAAAAGAATGGGGAGTTTTCATCCCTTGGGTATCATCCAAGTCATGCCAACAAGATGCTCAAGAATTTGTGTGTTGTTGTGGGAAATGCCAACCTCCTTGATAAAAAGTGTCTCCACATCTACCCAAGGGTCCTAATCTACACACAAACTAAAATAGGACCACATGTAAACTTATGACATGACACCACATCCAAGAAAGCATATCCATCCATGTGCTTACAAGTAGTCACATATGTGGAAAAAAAGTCATTAGATTTTGACAATAGAGTCTCTTTAAGCATCAATGTGAGCCATTCCTTTCCATTTTCCAAAATTTTACATATAGAGACACCATTCGAATGTCAACTGCCATAAAACAAGTATCCATCTCAATAGAAAAATGAGAATTCTAAAAGAGTCACCAACCTATACTAGATTATAACAGTTAGTCACTATATTGTAACAATTGAAACATGTTACACCCTATACTCAAGAACATATTTTTGAGCATTTTGGCAAATAAATACACTAGATATGTGAGTCATAGAAAGCACATGCTTGCTCAATGTATTAACCCACTTCTTGCATATACACAAAAGATTGATCATGTTGTAGAAAGGACTAATGAAAATGTAGGGCAAAAATTGGAGCATCGCTCTAACAACCTCTATCATCAAATAAAAGTTATATAGTTATACACTTTATTTGTTAACAATGTTTTAGCAGTAGGGCACAACTAGGTAGAACTTGTGCTTGTTAGAATGATTTTTTTCCTGCCAAAGATGTTATAACGTGTGGGTAGAAAGGAGTCATGTCCTTTTGGTCATTATCTTGACAAAAGAGTAAGATGCTTGCAAACATCACAATCCCACAAGATACACTTTGACAAGACAAAGTATTATAGATTAACCATAATCAGCGCACTTGCTAGCCATATTAGGAGCATATATTCCTAACAACCAAAGAATATCATCCTGCAAGCATCATCTTGCACATGATCTCCATAGTGACAAGTTTTGCTAATAATAAGGACCTACCAATCAAAGAAGACTATGAAGAACGTTGGACATTAACATAACTCAAAGTGTGTATGGAACATGTTGACTACAAAATACAGACTAATCCCTGTAAACATAAGCAGATATTGTTGTTGGTAGGCACAATATGCCTCTAAATGAGCCAAGTCATTAACACTAATAGAAACTAGTATCAAATACTTAAATAGTAATATTTGGTTGGATGTAAGATTCATTGCGTTGTTTTACATTTTGGATTTCTTTGTGTTTGGCCTAGCATTTCTTTACATGCTAAGGAGCATCTCGTGGCTACCAAGAGCACACAAGAACACTAACTAAGATATCTCATCCATCTTCACTGCTGCTGCAGTACCCCCCCAAAGCCTATGGGGAGTGGTACTTGAATCTTTGAGCAAGGCAAAAGGAGAAGATCCTCCTTCACAATCACTTTACCTTTAATCTAGTGTCACATATGTTTGCTCTTACATATAAGGCTTTACAATTATAGCCGGAGGTCTTAATTTGTCCTTTTGTTAACTCCCCCTTTCATTCAATGTCTTTGAAATGGGCTTTCTTTACTTGTGGGTTTTGACTTGGGATTTTTTACTTAGATCATAATTACTTTTGCATCTAGGGTACATGAGCCAGTAGACTTTCAGCAAAAAATAGCCCTATTGGAATGGTTTACTATTGAGTTGAGCCATCTTTGAATTTTATAATTGAATGAGCTTCACAAATGTATGAATTTTGATGGGTTCTCAATGGGGAACCCTTCATAAAAGAAAAAATTGACAGGCGAGGACGAGAAGAAGGGCAAATTGTTTCAAGCTGTTCAACTAATCGATGGCGTTCATCTTCAAATTCCACCAATCAACTTGCTCAGATTGCACCAGAAAGCGTCAATCTATTGGGAAAAGGTGGCCGAGAGATTAATTGTTTCAGGCTGTTCAACCAATCGATGGCATTCATCTTCAAATTTCACCGATCAACTTTCTCAAATTGCACCAGAAAGAGTCAATCTATTTGGTCAAGGTGGCCGTCAATCTATCGGCCCCCTAACCCTAAGTATGTTTTCTTTTCAAGAATTTTTGGCAGTTTACAGAAATGTAATCGAAAGGTTGGCAGGTTTCAAAAAGGAACGTTTTTGTGCGTAGCAGCAGCAGTAGGCTAGATTCGTCGTCGTCGTCGTCGTCGTCATGGTGGCCATGCAGCAGGCTTTGAGGCGTGATGTGCTTCAATGGCTAGTCTCGCTCAACCTTTCCTTCCCCATCAAAAACATCAAAAGGTCCGTTCTCATGTGTACCTTTCTCGCTGATTTCTCCTTTGTAATGGAAGAAGAGGTGATCAGATTTTTGTATGAGTCACATGCTTGAAATCTCAAATGCGCGCCTGTTTTTGTAGAGTCGTAACAGTCAACAGCATATGTTTCTATTTTCTGAGATCTCCTGGAAACATCCACCTCCTCATAATGTTTCTCCTTTCAGTGGACGTGATGATAAGGAATATTTTTTTGAATAGAAGGAAATCATCAACAGCATATGGTTCTATTTCTCTGTGGTTTTCTCAAAGCATCAGAGCGAGAGGCATATCAAATGCTTATTTATTTTCTGTGCATATAAAAAGTGCTTAGAGATTGAGTGTAGCCAGCACATCCAGAAACATACCATTTTAACAAGGATTATCATTCAATAATTCAGTTTGTCTCAATGTCTTCGGTGAATGTATTGTGTTTTCTGATATCTCCTGCCAGTGCTTCCACCAAATTTGAGCACAAGATGATTCCATGCTGATACTTTAAAAACGTGGAAAATTTTCAGAGATTTCTCGAATGGCTTCTTGGTCGCAGAGATATTGTCTCGCTATTACCCACACGATGTTCAAATGCATTCTTTTGATTATGGAACAAAACTGGCTAAGAAAAAGGACAACTGGGAGCAGTTGAAAAAGATATTTTGGGCAAGTTCCTGAGATGTTTTCCTTTTTTCCTTCCACATATTAATTACCATGTTTATTTTTCTGTGTTAGGCTCGAACTTTGAAAGAATGCAACAGGAAGAGAGTCATTCCTCCTTACTAATACAGACCTCACATCTAAGTGTTTCATATGACTGCAGAAGGAAGACTTTCCATTTTATCAAGATGAGATTGATAATATAATCAACTGTGGTTCACATGATGGTGTCAGCCCACTGCTAGAACGATTGTACGGGTTCCTTACCCATAAAAGGTACGAGTTGGTTTCAGAAATCTTTCAACGTACTATGCATACATATGGGTTTTACAGCTACATCTTATTGGTCAGCAGTGTACTGAAGTATGAAGATTACCATGTGCTTACATCCTTTGTTTATCTGAGTTGTGAAAGGTATAAGCCTATGGATGTTGGTGTTGATAAACTTTGGCTTGGAGTTCCTGATACAAGTTTAATATTCACCAGTGGAGTGCCGGCTTTGAGTGAGGAAGACAGAAGCATTTTGACGAGTGGGGATGGTGATGCTTGCCTTTTGACAGATTCACTAAATAAAAACCCTATGCAGAGTTTTGATTCAACACAAGCAGCTGGTGAACATACAGATGAACAAGCTATAAAAGGGGAAGTGGAAGGGCAAAGAGAAGAGACAGCTCTTAATTATGATAATGCAGCAGATTCATATAGCACTGAGGAGAAAATGGTGGCTTCTACAGGTGATTCAGGATTGTCTGCTGTGATAAGAAAGCATGGTACAAATGCAGTTGAAAGAGCAAGACAGAGAGATAGAAGGCTGAAGGACAGAGACAGTTCAAAGGCAAAATCTTCACAAGAAATTGCTGATGAACATAATCAGAGAGCTACCTCTTTTGCATTTCGTAGCCTCAATAGGCAGGTCTCAGTCTCCCTCTCCCTCTTCCCCATCCACCCCCCAACCAAATTTTTTTTTTGGTTGTATTAAAATAATAAATTTCACATAAGACTGATGCAAATGCATAGTTTTAGAGCTGTAGATGAAAAACCATACCATATGCATACCAATTGCAGTGCCTAGTGCATTGAATATTGATCCCATGGCAAATATATTGTCATCAAGCAATATCTTAGAAACTTTCATTAATCGAAAGTTTGCACCTTAGGTTTAATGATCATTTGAAAGTTTTGAGTAGTAAGTGACTCACTTAAATTGTAAAGCAAGCCTTGAGCTTAAGTTTGGTTTAGTGAGTAGCTCACTTATGATCAATGGCCAAGTTATTGATTACCTCTTAATACAAAATGAGGTTGGATTAAGGAGTAGCTAGTTACTCATTTAGAAAGTTAATCTTGGCTATTCGGGGTCTCTTTTGAAGCAATCCAAATTTGGGGAGAGCCATTTTTCTCTTCCTAACATGAGTTAATAGTGCATATGGAGTTGGGATGGCAGCCAATCTTCTCCTTTCAGCATGGAAAATCCATTGACCGGCTTTGTAAGCTAATTTACAGCAAAGAAAGTTGCTGGTTTTGACCTAATTCTCGGTAAAACAAGTTATTATAGCATTATGGGCTGAGATTCTTTTTCTTCCTTTAAGCCTAGTGCACTTTTTGGTTAACTTTGTCATGAAAAATGCAATTTTCTTACAATTTCATCTAGAAAAGTTTCTCTATTTGTTAGAGGAACAGTGTGGGATTAGTTATGTTACAAGAAATTACTAAAATTTAGCCATTTTATCACATGGAAAATACTGGAAAAAATTAGGAAAATGCAAGGCAATACTTAATGAAATGCATATTGTAGAGATCAAAGTAATTGCCCTTTGTTTTTGGGCATGAATTGAATGTTGCTTTGCTATGGCAGTAATGTAGATCCGAAGTGTAGGTCTGAATTCAATTAGTTTGACAGTAAATTGGGTATGCAAAGGTTAAATCATTGGGATTGATGCAAAAATAAGATTGAGGCTTTGTAAAGTAAATTGGATCAGTCTAGAATTGAGATTTATATTGTTTGCAATGGGTGATCAGATTTGCACCTTCAATGTTACTTTTTTAGATCAATTGGACTAAGTGCAACATGTATTCTTATGCATTATACTTTTTAGTGTGAATGGATAGATTTGTTGTGTATTTGAATAAGATTGATAATAGAAATCGAGGATACCATGCTGGAGACAAGTTTGGGCTAATTTAAGAGCGAGGTATATGGGATTGGTGTAAGAGTATTGGTTTGTGATAGCAAGTCACTTGTATTTGTGTAAGCTTTGAATAATAATAAAGAAATACCGAAAGGGATGCTAAACTTTGGAACTTATCATGTGTTGTAAATCGTACAAGAGCATTTTAGCTCTCCTATTGAATGAGTCTTTTGTTTATTTATTGATTTATTTCATGTGTGTACAAGTTATTTATGATCATTGCTCTTTAGATTATTTGTGAAGGCTAGTTTCATTGAAAGACAACTTTTGAATACTTTAGAAACAACCGAATTGGATACATCTAATCATTGTATACATACGATAATACCAAGGCATACTAAGCAATATATCATAATCCTCTATTGATACAGTGAAGAACTCTTTTTTTTTCATATAACTCTAAATGTGTAAACAAAGCTTCCCAATAAGAGATATGATAGGCTTTGCATGGTCCTTGCATGCCATACCAAATTTTCCCATGGGTCCCATCTCATTCTCTCTAATGCCTAGATAGGCTACCATATTTGTGGAAATAAAATTGACTCTTAGTCAATTGGCAAAGAAAATCAATGCATACTAATCTTTGATCTTTCCCCATACTCTACAAAGCTTAGTAGCATAATCATCATTGGACTGATCATTGACTACATCAAGTGGAGAACTAGTTAATGTTTTGGGTCTCTTACCCTTTGTATCCTCTTTATTTTCAACCTTTTTTTCCTTGTCTATTTGGACATCTCCTTGCCAAAATGCCCCTCATGTTCACAAGTAAAGCATTTATTTGCAGCCATTAATTTCTTACATTGAACAAAGCTTTTCCATATCCTTCCCTATTGTCTTTGCCTCTTTCTGAGCCTATTTGCAAATTTGCCCTTCTTTTTAACCTTGAAAGTCTGCTTTTGGTGACTTTTTGTCATCACTCTTTAGAAGCTTGTCTAGGAGACTTGACCACAGAAGATGATGTAGGCACATCCATCTTGTATGGAGGATGATGATGCTATTATCGATGTAAATGTCCCTCACACATGGCATACTCAAGTACTTTTTAATTTATAGCGTGAGATTTCTCGACATCCTTTGCTTGCTAGTCTAGTTGACAAGACATTGGGAGATTATCCATTGTCTCCTCATTTGTGATATTTGGTGCAAGCATATAATCACAAACCGTATGGAGGGTTGGAGGGATCTCTTCCTAGAGATGGGGAGATTTTTAGCTTTTGAGATGCTTAATATTTAATTGGTTTTTCTACCATATCAAATGGTGGGTGTGACATGTTTATTGCACATGATCTACATGTCTCACGTAATGTGGAGGGGAGTACTTTTTTGCAACAAAGCATGAGTAGGATTTGTTGTCTCAATGAGTTGTACATGTTAGTCACATTGGTTTTAATATAAAAATCCTGAATCTCTTTAGATAGCCTACAACAATACATTTCAATGTGCTCTAAATTTTTGCATCGTGATGTATTAAAATTATGCCATGTGGTCATTACATGAATCTCAAAGGTACTTATTAATCATGTAGAAGTAAACATTTGCTTAAATTGAACCCATGTTGACGGTGCTTTATCTTGTATCAAGACTATAGACCACCACTACAATGCATTTCTTTTCAGAATAGTAGTTGCCTTTCAGTTTTTTGAGGACTCCATGAAGTTTCCTCTTGAATAGGCAATATAAAATTGCTGAATATATTGTATCTTTACCACTCCGATTGTTATTTTTCGAATTGTTCCTTGGTGTCAAGTTATCATAGGTATGTGGTTGCAAAAAATTTTGCACTTGTTGTATCAACATTTTAATGAGCTTTAAATGGTGTATTAACATAATGAATAGCTGGACTGCATAGATACATTACTAAACATGTTGTTGTGCCCTAAATTGTCTTGAAAGTGATGATGAGCAAAAGAGGGAGAGACAATGAGACAATGAGATGGAGAATGAATCACACAATTGTATTACAATAGCTAAGAGCACATGTAGTTCTCCTAAATATCTAGATCTCGTCTTTCTAGATATTCTGTAAGTACATGTTTATATGAGTATATCCCATTATTCTAACATTCTCTCTCTTTAAAAATGATAACAATATCTTCTAATATTCTTCCTCCCTTCTTAAAAGGATATAGGATTTTCTGTTGCAGTACAAAGACTTTCTACCAATCATCTTAGCTATAAGAGAAGTAAGATTACAATGATGAGTTTAGTATGAGACCTTGTCATTGTTGTTGCTGAAGGTATACATCAATCGTTGCTTACAATTATTTAAGGGATGCAAGTTAATAATGAAGATCTTTGGGATGTGGTTGATGGATACCTTGATGAAGAGCTGATCACTATAGTTTGCTTCATGATAGACTTAATAAGAGATGGGCTTATCATGTAGGTAGATGATATATTGCAATTAGAACTTGATAGTAGTGGAGTGAAACAATGGTGAGAGAAAAGGATAAGATAGCATGTTTGTAGATGGAGAGATGATTCCAATGTTATTAGATACCATAATAAGAGAGAGATTGATAAGGTGCTTGTGATTTGATCTTTCAGAAGGTTGCTGATGAATACGGAAGTGTAAAATAGGAAGTGATTAATAAGGAATTTCAAGCATGTTATCTTTGAGAGGACTCCAAGAATTGGGCATAACATCTTCAGTAATAGTATACTTGGTGTCAGTGTACTCTTTTATCTAAACAAAGTAGTTTGTGCAAATGTGCTTATGTGTTTCTTTGTACTTTAGGCATTCATTTTCTCCCTTTCAAAGTCCAAGATAGTTGGCTAATTTGAGAAAGATAGAATTTATTAAAGAACACGGTCCAATAGAGAGGCCACAGACAATGTCTTCTTGGGCCTTGAGATGTAAGGTACGAGGGGTGTCCCCTTCTTCAATTGTTTTTTTCAATTGAGATTATGATAGAGTCTTGAACCTTCTATTTCAGGATTCAAAAGGAGAGACCAATAGGTGTGACAAACATTGTAGTATTGAAAGTGACCGAGAGAGCAAGAACATGCTTGGATGAATCAGTTGAGAGTATGATAGCATAAAATGGAAGAGTCATGAGAGAGAGGTGGGTATGACAGGTCTAGTAGAGGATTGGGGTTATCCACCAAAGTATTTTCTAAGTAGTCCATTAGTTGATAGGAGAGAGTGAATAGTGGACTTAATAAAGATACAAGGATGGAACATATGTATTGCATGATGTGATAGAAATTTCTTGTGATGATGTGTAAGGATGAAATGAGAGAAACACTTTAGATAAGGGAGAACATTTAGAGTTTAACAAAAGAGGAGAGAGTAAGCATGTGGCAATGAGAGCTATGAGATAAGAAACAACAATACGATTGGTAGAGATTGAGATAGTGAAATGCTTGGTGGATGTTATGATAGAGAAGAAGATAAGGGGTTTTGTGATAGGGAGAAGTGATATTGAGGTCGCGAAGAGAAATAGATAGGAAGCCAATGTTGTAGACCAGAGGATACATATGTAGAGGATAATAGTTGAATGTAAGTAGATAAGGCTAAGAAAGTGGCGAGAATATCTTAAAGAATCAATGATAGGCCCATAGATGAATAGTGACCCTAGTAGTCAATCCTGCCATTGCTTCTATTGCTGAAGTTATTGTAGGTATTGGTAGACCATGAGGAAAAAATGGTCTTGTCAGTATCGATGATGATGTTGACACTGGATGATGCAATTGTATCCGTGTTGGTTGATGTTGCTATTGTTTGTAGTTGCTAAAGGTGTATTGCAAACAAGATGGACAGCAGTTGTTTGATGATAATGGTAGCAATAGAGGCCGGTAGCATATATAGTGGAAAAATGGGATAGCAGGTTTACTGGCCTAGGGCAGCACTGGCGGCGTCTTAGAGGAATGCGAAGTAGGGGTAGATCTAGAGGAACAACTTGCAAAGGTGGTGGAGGTACTGCATGCCCCAGGGATGGCAACAGCGTCAAGACTATCGACAACTCTTGAAGACGAGGTACTTGCTACACTGGGCGAATGTATTGATGATTGCCAAATGGCATAGCTTTGATGATTGCAGCGCCCTAGATGGTAGATTTTGGAAACACATTATAGCTAGAGACATGCCGTAAGTTGTGGTGTCCATGGTTGTTGGCAATATGCTTCTGACTATCATTGCATGCTTGGAAGTTTGGTGGGAACGCTTGCTGTATAGATAGGAGAACGGTGGACGTTGGAGAGCTATAAGTTTGTGTTGACATGTATGGTTGGTCCTTGTAGAGGAGGTGTCTTGAGGCTCCCGTTGGTATTAGAATGACATAGTTAGGGCAACTATTGGCACAGACAAGCCGATGGGCGATAGGGACCGGGTGTTTGATGACAAGGTACACCTTCGTAGCCTTCTATAAGGCCACATTTCTCGGGTGTAAGTGGTGGGGCTGCTTTATGCCACCAGCTAGCTTGACAAAAAATCGTCCTTGAAACTCTTGACATAGAGATGACTTTTGCAACGAAGAAAAGCTCTCAATAATTTGATGCAAACTCAATGAATGAAAGTCAAGATGAAGACTAGATAAGATGAGCTCTAAGATACATGTAAGATCCTATCAACCTAGGATTGGTTCCATGGTTGTGAGTGATGGAGAATGCTAGGCCATCAAGAGCTTGGTGAGCTCTGATACCATGTCGTGAAAATGATGGTGAGCGAAAGAGGAAGAGACAATGAGACAATGAGATGGAGAATGAATCACACAATTGTATTGCAATAGCTAGGAGCTCATGCATATATACATGAAAGTTATAGATATGGTAGATTTTCTTACTAAAGTATCCTCCACATGTGGTAGATCTATCTTATCTACTCTCCTAAATATCTAAATACTGTCTTTTTAGATATTTTGTAAGTAGACGCTATATAAATACATCTCGTCATTTTAACATAGATATCATGTCAACAGTGCTATACATGGGATTTTGCATTCCATTGGCCATACTTGGATACATTTGGCCTTGCATACCTTGAATAGGTGGCTGCATACCATGTACATTCTGTCCATGCATACCCATGGCTGAAGTGTTTTGAGCCATTGCTTAGAAGTTTGGTTCATCTTCAAAGTAGCCCGAGCACTAACATCTTGGCTTGTGACCAAACTATGTGCCTTGTCGAAGATTAGGCATTGCATTTTGCCCTTCATTATGTGTATTTTCAAACTAAGAGGCATCATCATAGCATGATCCCATCTCAACATATGAAGACATTCTTGCTATAATGCTCAACTGAATACAATTTTAGTATTAAAGCAATGCTTTTGATTTCCAATCAATGTCACAAGCCCACCAATTTAGGGTTCTTCATGGTATCTCGATGATGGAAACATGAAACTAGCCTTGCTTCTTGGAGAGGGTGGTAATGACCTGATTAAACATCAATTATAACAAGCATGAAATTCACATAAATTGAAAGCATAGATGTTACCACTTAATCTTGGACATTGGACACTTATTGTACCTAAAAATGACACTCCTTGCAGTATTTCTTTATCTTGTATTGCAATTGGAAGAAATATACTAAGGTAACTCTAATCTTCTTTGCTTTCCAATGGCCCTTGCTATCATAAATGGCCCGAGTTTGCCCCTTGCCATCATAAATTGACCCCCCTTGCTGTCATAAATGATTCCAATGTCCCCATTAATATGGGGAAGAAGCCCCCACCAACCTGGTGCACCTCCATGATCCGATTTTAAAGAAGATACACTCGACTTTTTCTTGTAATCACCTCTTGTTGTGTTTACGTATTGGTAGGGATCTTCTTAGTTACTTATCCCAGTATTAGCGAAGGAGCAATGGATGATGGACTATAAATTGAAATTTGTTTAACTTTGACCGAGGAAGATGGAATTGAATTGAAGAATGGTACATAGTCGGTGTATCCTTACTCCAATTGGGGGATCTTGCCCAGTGTCTAGCTTTGATGTTTGTAAGATCATTTTATTTTTACACAAAATCCAAAGGATTTTTCCATATTTACCTTCAAGGAGTTATTGGGTCCGATGCATTAGAATCAAGTTGTATGTGGCCTTAATGATTTGCTATATCTTGTATTGTCCAAAGTAGTCAATCTAATCTTCATTTGTGTAAGTACTAAGACTCTTTGGGAGTTAGTTGTGGATACCACTCTTGATTGGCTCTTGACATGGGTCGGTGGGTTGGAGACTGCTTTGGCGATGAATTGTTTGAAGATATCTTCCCTTCTGCTTTCTCACTTCTCTTCAATGTCAAGGTTTCATATCAACACTTAGGCATCTTTAGAGTGTACCTAGCTTTGATACCATGTAAAGAAATACTCCAACAAAATAGATACAAAGTGTATGACAATATCACAATGATAAATAGTAGAACGTAAAGGTGAAGAGTAACTTAGAGAGAATGTAAATGAATGGTAAGACACACTATGCTGAAGTGAATACAACGACCTCAAACTTGGATGTCTCTGTGTGGACTTAGGTAGAGATGAACTAAAGAGCGTGTCGTATTCTAAACGGATCCCGAAACACAGCAAGAAGCGATCAGCTGCTGTAAATGTAGACTCTGCAGTTTGGACAGGTTGAATTTGGCAGGAGGTAGCAGGGTGGCCTGCACAAACACCTCCAAATGATTGCTGCAGTGAAAACATAGAACCTCCAATCGGGGCAGCAGGTGAAAGATGATGTCTTGGATCAGGCAGGCTGCTGCAAACTATAAATGCAGCCTTATGCTGCACCAAATCAGGTAGGTGACAATTGCAATGCTGATGCCAGCTGTATGGTAGGCTTGCACACTGAAACCGCAGCCCAGACAAGGTTGCAACAGCTGTGGAGTGTTCAATGATGGCTGAAAATGGGTCATCTATAGCAAACGCAGGCTGAAGCAAGTTGGGACAGGTCACTAGGGACTAGAGGCAAGCTAGCTGCACTATAAACTGTGATATTTGCTAGTGGAGGGGTGTTGATTGAAACCAGCTTTCCTTCTCGGATAGGGTGGTAAAACTTGATCAAGCACTTAATTACAACAATCAATTAAAGAGCATATATTGAAATGCACACTTCACCTTATCAATCTTGGACATTAGACACTCTATTGACCCCAAAACTAACGCGTCTTTCGGTATTTCTTTAACTTGAATTGCCAATGAATTGAGAACAAGCTGAGATTTCACAATCTCCTTTGTCGATTTAAAAGCCCCTTGCTATACAAACAATCAGCAAGCAATTTGGGCCAATTGCCCCTTGGATTTCACCTAGAACTTGTGAAGAAATACTCTAACATAGAAACATAAACTAAAGTGTATGACAAAGCATAAACTTAAGAAAAACAAAGTTAGGGTTAGGGTAACTTGGAGACAATGAACATAGAGAATCCCAATGAATGTCTACTAAATATACAATTCTCATGCAACAAACAAACCATATAGGAATGAAAATTGTATCCTAAACTCTTGTGTCTGGAGGACTGAGGTAGAGGTGCTGAGCGAGAGAGTGTCATACTCTTGACGGATCCCGAAATGTAGCAAAGGCCGCCTCTGAGAGTCAAATACAAGCAAATGCAGGCAAGGAGGGCGAATCTGATTTAGTCAGGCAGTAGATGAGAGAGAAAACTGCAAACAGAGCCTCTAGAAGTAGGGTGACAGGTAGGAAAGCACCAAGGAGTAATAAATGCAGGGAATAGAGTTCAAACACAGCCAATTGGCACAAAATGCAGCCTTTTTGAGAAGTTGCATGTGGATGAGGATGACATGTGAGCAGCAAATGTAGAGTATGATGCCGCTAGGCTGCAAATGCAAGTGCTGAAAGATGAATGACAACTGGCGACAACTCTTGTAGGTGATCACCACGGAGACAAGGCTGGAAACAGATGCCTAATGCATGTGGACAGCAATAGGCAGCTCTGATTGAGATGTCCTTTGCGACGAGCGGGGAGTGAGCAGCAAAGCTAGAGGGCCCAAAACTTGCAAAAACAAGATTAAGGCCAATGGGAGGGTAGCTAGCCTATTTATAGAAAGTTTCAGACCTCATACCATACACCTTTTAAAAACTCTCTTGAATCGTGCACCATTTTTGGAATTTAATTAATTAAGCATTTTTGGGTTGTTTAAGTGGCTAAATTCAGCATGTAATGCTTATGTTAGCTCAATACCTCCTCTCAAGCCCAAAAATTGAGCAAGAAAGGAAGCCCAACCCAATGTTTGAGTGTTTTTGCTTTTATGTGTTTTACCCCAAGGTGTGCCATCCCAAAGTAGCTAGGATATCGAACAAAGGGTGCACGATGGTTGCCCATTGGTCTACCAAGACTACAAAGGTGATGGTTATCTTACCAAGGGAGTCCAAGTGGTCACCCTAGAGAGGCTTTTTTTATGTTCATAAAATAAACAGGCTATCCCTACCACTACTGGATGTCGATGACGAAGGAATATGCTAATGGAATGCGTAGCAAATATGGGGGGTATATGGAGAGAGAAAAAAGAATATGTGGAAAGCAAGCTAGCAAGGCTAAGCAAGCAAGGGAGAGTACCATGTGCAATGTTGCGAATGTGGTCGATCTAGAGTCCACCACTCAGAGAGACCGAAAAGAGATAAATGTGCATAGATGCATATTTACAAAGAGAATGCCAATGCATTGGAGTTATGCAAGAGGCAATGTAGGGGAGATCATGCTTATGCAAAATGCTATGCAACGGTGCCACTTGGATAGTGCCTTCACAGGGGGATTTTTCACTTGTTCAAGTGCTCTTTTACGATCATGTCATTCTGACAGTGCAAATGAAGTTACAATGTTCAAAATGTTCAATACATACAATGATTGAATCAAAATCTATAAGCATTATCATTGTCACTATCAATAGAAGAAAGTCATCTCCTCTTAAACTAGAAGGGAAAGCTAGAGGAAAGCACCCTCTCCTCGTCAATTCGAAGAAGTAGAGGAGGATATACCCAAGCCGATCTTGGGTAAAAGATACTACGACACTAGCCAATTGATCATCTTGGTCCATATGTTTGCAAAGTTCTCAGAGGAAAACACAAGCTCTAGGTGTATGGTGCCTAGCTTAACCACTCTTTGGTAAAGTGGAAATGAACCTCTGCATGTTGTATTTGTGGTGTAATGATCGGATTGCCCACAAGGGCAATGGCACTTTGGTGGTTGTATTAGACAATGGTGGAAGAGTCGCATAAAGAGCCGCCAGTAAGCTCCTCAAGTAGATGGTCTCTGTGATACCATAAAAAGAGCCCAATACTTGGTCTCTATCGTGGAAGTCGCCACCATCTTTTGCTTACGACTAGCCTAAGAGAGGGTGCCGTGCCCAAGATGAAGAGGTAGCCACCGTGGAAGTACTGGGTGTTAGAATCTCTTGCTCAGTCACAGTCAGTGTATCCTTGCAAACATAAATTGGATTCATAAGTTAGGCCATAATAATAGATACATTACAAATATCTTAAAACACATAAATAGGCAATCCAATGTGATATCTTAGGTGTAGTGAAATACTAACTAAGGAAACTAATGGAGTAAGCTAAATTTAGCCTAATGTGAATCAACCAAAGAAGCTTTCCTACAATAGATCTTTATTCTTAGAAAGATGGACAGTGGGATCAAGAGGCGTGGTGATGGGCTATGTTTGATCCATGCAATATTGTTCCACTAATTGAAGAGCGTACTTATAATGGAAAACAAAAATACTATTCTTAGATTGAACTACTTGTTAGAGTGAAGCAATGTGGAAGCCAATGACCAAGACAAAGAGTGAATAGAGAAAGAAGAGAGAGAGAAAAAGAGACAGTGAAATGCAGAAAATCAGTAGTGAGGATTGCTGTATAAGGATGCAGAAATATACACGGGTGCAGGGAGAATATTTGTGTGTGTCTCCATCTCGAAGATCTCAGTCTCCGTCAGTTCCAAGAGCACTCTTCATGGTCTGCAGCTTGAAAATTTTATGAAAACCTATTGAGGAAGATTGTTGAAATTAGAGCCTATAAATAGGCCATGAAAAACACAAAAAATAATCAGGTTGATTGCATTAAATGGAGCCGACTGCTGTTCGACAGTTGTAACTAGTCGACTATGTCACGTGGCACTCCTCTTGTACCTGCTGCCTGTTGAATTTACTGAACCAATTGCTCCTGCTTGTCCATGAAATGTCTAGCTCTAACATCCCCTCTCAGATCTTGCTTGTCCAGGAAATGCCTAGCTCTAACATCCCCTCTCAGATCCTGGACACGGCAAGAAGGCTAAGGGATTTGGAGTGCTGTCGAAGTAAAGCTTGGGGAAGTGCCTTGGTAAACAAGTTTGCAAGATTGTCCTTTGTCTTGCAATAGACCAAGGAAATGGTCTCATCCAGAATCCTCTCCCGAATGAAATGGTACTGGATCTCAATATGCTTCATCTGAGCATGAAAAACAGGATTCCTGGCCAAGGCAATGCAACTCTCATTGCCACATTGTAGAACAATAGGATCTGTCGGCGGGCAGTCAAGCTCCTTTAGGAGTCTGTGAAGCCACACTGTCTTACATGTAGTAGAAGACGTTGCCTGATACTCTACCTTGGTCAAAGAGAGTGTAACTGCGGTTGCTTCCTGCTGCTCCAGGAAATAACACTAGCACCCAAGGTAAAACAATAACCTGTCATGGACCTTCGATGATCCACATCACTAGCCCAATTTGAATCACTCCAACCTGTAAGTACGAGGTCCGTAGCACTTGTACCAACAAGATAATAGATCCCAAGATTAGGAGTCCCTCATAGGAACTGTAAAAACCTCTGAGCAGCTTGCCAATGTACCATCTTGGGTTCATTCATGAACCCGGCTAGCACACCTACAACATAACATAAGTCAACATAGGTATTAAGAAGCCTGATCAAGGAGCCAACCAACTATCTATAACGGGTAGCATTCGCCAAAGGAGAATTGAAATGAGCTGTAGCCTTCCAATTCGGGTCCATAGGAGTCGTAAGAGACTTGCATCCTTCAATCTCACACATAGCCAAGAGGTCTTGTACATACCATTGCTAGGAAATAAAGATCCCCCTTGGAGTTTGATAGATCTCATGACCTAGAAAGAAGTGAAAAGGTCCCATATCCAATATCTCAAACTTCTCACGAAGTGTTTGTTGCCTTCATTTGCTCGACCATTTGAGTATGGTTACTTGTCACAATCAAGTTGTCCACATAAAAGGACAAACAACACTCGATCTCCAATGGAGGTGTGGACATACAATTGGGGGTTGGCTTTGGAACGCCGATACCCTAATTTCTCTTGGAGGAACGAGCTAATCTTCTCATTCCAAGCATGGGAGCTTGCTTAAGTCCATAAGGAGCCTTCCACAACTTGTACACCTTACCATCGGAAGAATCGAAGCTGGGAGGCTACTCATCCTTTTTCAACTCCCCATTCAAGAAGGCAAACTTTTTTCTTGGATTTCAAGTAGCATCTATACCAAGATTTTTAGCTGTAATGAAACTCATAATATAGGGATGAAGTGCTTTTGAAGGCTTGTATAGGGTAATATATGGGTTTATATGTCATTTCTATTTGTGTGTCTTGTCTATAATGGATACTACCTTTCATCTACCATCAAAAAATTGGTGTATATATGAGATTTTGAGGTCTCATCTATAGCTTTTGGATTATGTTCAACAAAGATTATTTATGTTTCAATACATATATTGAGCCATAGTCTCAATTTGTATTGGACTATTGTCCTAAGTGTGTGTATGTGTCTTTCTCTTGGGCATATCTATTAGATGTATTGCAGATTGATTACTCTGCTAAGCCATATGAAATGAAGTCACTCATTTTCACCTCTATGTGTCTCCATTAAGTCTTTCAAATTCTAGATTCTCCTTCTTTCATCTTGTTCCATCTCTCAATCTCCCTACACCCTTTTGTCTCATATCCCTTGTGGTAAATCTTCAACCTTACACACTCTGACATTGGTGAATGAATGTGAAGGTTGGTATAAGAAGTGTAGTCATAGGAGATCCATTAAGTTTTAAATTAGGTGTTTGTATTTTAGTAGGTGGTATTGTTGTTGTAGTCATAGTAGTAGCAATGGCCATCTCTAATGGCTAGCTAAGGCAAAAACTACGCGAATAGTGGCCATCTGAGTTGTAGGGGGCAAAAGTATTATGGAAATCAATACTTGGGCGCTATGCAAAACCTTTCAGGAAGATCCATCGATGGTGGGGGAGCAATCGGTGAATTTGATGGCTGAGAACTAAGCTCCTTATCCGAAGGAGAGTCCTCAAGAGGCGCAATATCAAGAGGAATAGTTGCTAGCGCCCAACTATCACCGCGATCTCAAAGAACAGGGTGTTCCTTACCCTCCTCTAAGACTAGAACTTCCACAAACCGAATATCACTGCTCGCATACACATCTCACTTAATAGGATTATACAATCGATAGCCTTGAGACTGTGAGCTATAGCTCACAAATACCTATCTTTTAGAAGCCGCTTCAAATTTATTAGGTATGTCTTCGGGATGTGAATATAGGCATCACATCCAAAAACCCTGAAATAAGAAACATCTGGCTTAGACCCAAAGTACGCCTCATATGGAGTCATGTCAACAACAACGGAAGTAGGGAAACGATTAAGGATGTAAACTGCAATAGCCACAGTCTCAACCTATAGACACTGAGGTGTCTGACGATGCTCCATCATGGTACGTGCCATCTCATTCACACTGCGATTCTTTTGCTTCAAGATGCCATTCTCTTGAGGGGTGTTTGTATTGGTAAACTCGTGGTGAATACCACAATTTGCACAGAAAGGAGCAAACTCATTAGAAATAAATTCTGCACCCTTATCTAATTGTAGGGTCTTTAGCTTCTAGCTTGATTGATTCTCCTCAAAGAGCTACCAATCCTTAAAGTTGGAGAAAGCCTCTGACTTCAGCTTCAAGAAATAAGCCCATGTCATCTTGCTATAATCATCCACAATGAGCATGAAATAGAAGCTCCCTTGAAGGAACTCCGTCCTTATTAGTACATAAAGATTAGTAGAAACAAGCTCCAAGGGTGTTGGAGACCACCTCGAAGCCTTGTTGGAAACAACATCACGAGTCTACTTCCCATGGATGTAGGATATACAAGGCCGTCGGCTCACCATAATATTCAGCAAACCTCGAACAAGCTCTCCCTTTGATGCCTTTCGAAGGTAATCATAATTGAGGTAGCCAAACCGAGCATGCCAAAGCTTGGACTGAGTTTGGGAGGTAAGAAGAAGAGAAGTCAAGGCAAAAGAAGACTGCAACTTGTAGATTTCATTCTCCTCATAACCTGAAGAAATAACCTGTCTCGATCCACGATCAAGAATTCGAAAAGAATTTTCATCAAATTCGTCCAAAAAGTCGAGGGCACAAATCTTGTGCTCCAAAAGTAGATGGTACCCTAAGGCCGGCACATAAAGGACCTCGGATGAATGGGCACCACCTCGTCTCTTTGGAATAAGATGCATGTTTTTCCGTCCTTGTATAGAGACGAAGTGTCACCAATGAGAATTTGGCTATGCGAAGGTCTCGAATGAGCAACATCTACTAAAGAAGAAGAGAAGTCAAGGCGGAAGAAGATTGCAACTTGTAGACTTCATTCTTCTCATAACGTGAAGAAAGAACATGTCTTGATCCATGATTAAGAATCCAAAAAGAATCCTCATCAGATTTGACCAAAAAACCGAGAGCAAAAATCTTGTGCACTGAAGTAAATGGTACCCCAAGGCCGGCACATAAAGGACCTTGGATGAATGGGCACCACCTTGTCCATTTGGAATAAGATGCATGTTTCCCTGTCTTTGTATAGGAATAGACGAACTGTCACCAATGAGAATTTGGCCATGTGAAGGCCTTAAATGAGCAACACCCTGCTGAAGGAGGAGTCATGTGCCGGGAGGCACTACTATCAACAATCCACTCTCGAGTGTATGGGGCTGTCAACGTAGCATTAGAAGCCGTTAGGGTTGAATCCTCAACCATCTCCAAGTGGAGGAAAGCAACTGATGAGGGAGTAGCCACCGCTCTGGAATCCTTTGAAGATTTCTTCTTCTCCTTCTCCTTTTTCTCCTTGTCGTGGCAATCCTTCGTCCAGTGACATGTTTTGCCATAAATGTGACAAGTAGACGCCTTTTCTTTGTCCTTCTTAGTTTTGTCCTCTCTCTTCTTCTTTTGGTCCTTTCCCTCCTTCTGAGAGGATTGACCAATCAAGGTCTCAGTTTCCGAAGCATTGGTATCTTTCAATTGTTGCTCTTGGTCCAGGACCATAAGAATCAACTCTTTCCACTGAAGAGTCTTAGACCACCGTGAAGCAATCAAGGTGGAATAAAAACCATTGAAAATGGAGCTGTAACTGTGGAAGAAGAGTTATTGCCATGTCTGTAGAAGTGATCACCTTCCTTGCGTTTTGAACTTGCATTTGAAGCTATCTTAGTTTATTGATATGCTGCCGCATAGAAGATGACTTGTTGACACTCATGGTTTGCATTTACATTTCCAAAGAAACTCGCTTCATGAGAGTCATCGGATTGTACATTTGATTAAGCTCTAGCCATATCTCCCGAGCCACCATCAAATGCTCAATATGAGAGATAACAACTGTAGTACATGAGAGAAATAAAAACGAGCGAATGTGACCATTGAGTTTATCCCAATGTGCTTGAGCCTTTGCCAACTCCACCTTATCACTAAAAGAGAGTTTGGACTTGTCTCACAAAGAAGGACGATGAATAGCCTCCGTAACAAGCTCTGCCAAATGGTAGGACTCCAGAATGGCAAGCATCATGACCCGCCAGATGCGGTAATTCTTGCCATCAAGCTTTTGATCTGACGGAAGAGCCAGTAAGAAAGGTACCTCCTGGTCCATGATCGCCTGAAACTTTGTATTGGCTTGAGAAGACATCTTCATCTACAATGCTTGCACAAAATACAAAAGGGAGAGAATGGTATCCATGAGTCTTGAGGAACTCATCCATCCTTTGGAACCAAGACCACGGTGCTTGCTTCAGCCCGTAGAGAGCTTTCTGCAGCGAAAGACCTTATCTTTTTGGTCAACAGAAGAAAATACGAGAGATTGATCCACAAAGACTTTCTTTTCTAAATAATCGTTCAGAAAGGAAGTTTTAATGTGCATTTGATAGATCATCTAACCATGGTGAGCGGCTAGCGCAATCAATAGGCGAAATGAAGTCAACCACATTGTAGGAGCAAAGGTCTCTTCATAGTCAATACCTTGCTTTTGTCGAAACCCTTGCACCACAAGGAGAGCCTTGTATTGGTTTAAAGTCCCATTAGATGTTAGCTTAGTCCTGACAATCCACTTTGTCCCGATGACTTTCTTGCGGCTCAGTTGATTCACCAGGTCCAAGTCTCATTTTGGTCAATACTCTCTAGCTTCTTATCCATGGCCTCTCGCCATTGGGGGTGTTGAAGAGTCTCTTGCTAACCATCCAATGCAAAATGCTCTATATAATCAACTATAAGTAGTGATGTAAATGAAGCCTGAAGTGCAAGCCAAAGATGTTCAGTGCTCGTAGGCTCTTGTGTAGTGGCTAAAACCTAACATCAGTGGAACTTAGAGCCCTCGGTTGTTGGCTTAGAAAGAACTGTGATGTGGTACAAGCCACTAAGCTGTGCCTCAATGCGAGCAATCACTAAACTAGTTAGAGAGTCAAGAACCTCGATTGTGGTTGCTATGAAGAAGATTGCTCGATCCAATCGACAAAGCTATTAAATGGATAATAAGTTTACCCCAAGCTGGGAGATATATTAAACATCATCCAATGTAGTGCAATTTGAGCCTTGGTCAATGGAAAAACCTGTGATTGTGAGCTTGAATTGTGACCAAGGAGTTGTTCCCAACTCGGATGTGCCCGATAGTAGGGGCTTGGGAAATGAAAATGTCTATGATAAGGATCATATGTTGAGTAGCTCCATGGTCGATAATCCAAGGAGTAGCTGAAGTACTTGGCTGTGAGGAGTGGACCTCTACAATCACCTTGCTAGGAGACAACTCGTAGATGTGGATGAGGCTTATATTCTAAAATGTCTTTATGTAGATGATGTGGGCCTTTGCAGACCAATTAGACAAGCCCTTTGGCATTGAGAATGTTGTCGACAGTGATGGCTGACTGGTGGCAATGTGGGTTTGGCCTCGCTACTGCCCTTGCTGAGGCTTGTCACCACCTTGCCTCCCTTGTTGGGAGTTACTCGGCTGAGGGGCGGGGTTATGATTCTTAGCTTTTGGTGTTGTGCCTCTTGCCTTTGATTTGGTTTTGATTTTGATTTTGATTTTATTTGGAATTTTGATATTCTTTACCCTTCCCTTGTTGCCTCTTTTGAAAAGAAGCAACGAGAGCCCCCTTTGTAGAGGTTAAACTATAAAACTGATTGAATAATCTAGTGGAATGTAGTAGCTTGTTGAGAAACCACTTCTTCAGTTCACATACTTTATTTAGGGTTTCACACAGACAACCCCAAAAAGGGATGGTGTCTACATTTTGGCCACTTTTTCAGTGGGTGCCCACACAATGGTGTGCCACCCTAGACAACTTATGCCTATAAATAGGTAGTCACTTCATTCATTACTACCTCTCTCTCTTTAGTCATTCTTGATTACCTTTATCGGTCACGACCATCACTCCCCTTCTCTCACCAGCCGCTTCCATTGCCCTTATACCTCTTCACGAGGACACTACAGTTCATGGCTTGTGATTGCCTTTACCCTTTCTCTTTTGCTTCAGGTACCCTGTTCCATTATTAGGCCTTGTGTTTGGAGCATCTTCCACCTCGTATCATCATCATCTGCTTGGCATCAACACCCTTTTTCATCAGGCTCCACTTTCACTTGACTTTTTTGGTGTAGAGATCTTCTTGCTTGGCGTCAGCATCCTAGCCTCTAGCTTTTGTCTACATCACCGAGTATCAGTGATTTCATCACTCGTTTATCATAGGGGCTATTGGGACCCACGCTTTTGCAGCGTGGCTTCTCCTCCATCACTTGGTGTCACTTGTCTATCACAAGGGCTGTTGGGACTTGCGTTTTTGCAGCTTGGCTTATCCTTCATCATTTGGAGTTGTCATTATCCACTTGGCGTCAACATCTAGGCTGCTCTCTCTACGCTTGACAACTTTGAGACTCTAGGATTTGTGTGTTGTTGCCCAAGTGACTCCGCGACATTAGAGGACAACGGTTCGCTTTCTCGATAGCTGATGATCACCTCTCACATCTCGGACAGCATCAGAGGACTGCGGTCCTCCCTCTAGCTGTTTTTTACCTTCTAGTGATTACTTTGATGGCTCATTGCCCAAAGGATTGCGTTTCACTCTCTTCATTGTGCAGATTCCCACAGGTGCTGCCGCTTGATTTAGACTGGACAGTGCAGTTATCTTTTGAGCTTCGGCTCCGTTGTATGAACTTTTCTTCTCATAGCATGATTCAGTGCATCATCACTGAGTTCTTGTGTTTTTGAGTTTCTCTTCTCTCTCAGTGTTTGCCGTACGTACTTTGTGTTACTCCTTGCAAACCCTACTATCTCTTTGCACAATTGCTTATTTGACATGGTATCAGAGCATACCTATTATTTTTGATATGGTATCAGAGTACAGGAGCTCAGAGAGCTAAAGACCCTGTTCATTAGAGAAGGCAAAGACAGGTTGTGGGTTTGGCATCATCTACTAATTTCTCCGTCTCCTTTCACTTCCGCTGTATCACTAGGAGACATAGATACCCTTCTATTCCTCTCCCACCCATCCTCCCTTATAGGTTGATACTCCAGTGCTATGACTTCTCCACATGCAAATAGATAGACCATTGGGTGCTCCTCTTTGGGATCATTGGAACCCCCATTGATGCCACCATGGATCTTTGCTCCCTACTCCACCGGAGTATATGCGCCTATCCCTAGGCACTCATTGTGCCACCTCTTCTTCTAGGCCATAGAGTTTATTCTGCACGGACTTTTAGATTTTTATGCTCAAGGCAATAAGATACATCCGATGCGCACTAAGCCCTTTTGAGCCGTAGGAGGATTGACTGATACCACAGAGTTTATTTTGCATTGGCTTTTAGATTTTTATGCTCAAGGCAATAAGATGCATCCGATGCGCACTAAGCCCTTTCAAGCCACAAGAGGATTGACTGGTACCATAATCTCCTCGCAATTGTCGCAATGCTCTACGGAGGTCGCTTCTACTTTTTCTAGGGTTTCGGGAATGCCATCTCAACAACCTGTAGTTTTGCAGTTTGCTTCCTTGAGAGACAGTGATTGTTGGATACCATTCCCTTGGGAGTCTGCTCCTTCACAAGACAGCGGATGTTTGACCTCTTCTATTACTTCGGGTTTGCAGTTCGCTTCACTGAGAGACTGCGACTATTGCCCACCCTTGGCTGAGCATAAGCCTCACCTTTCCCCACCCTCGACTACTTAGGTTTGAGAGGCCACCTCTGGGAGTTCGATACCCCAGATACCTTCTTTGGCACAAGCGATGGTACTTTCTTAGTCATTAGATGATTCGGAGTCCGTGATCTATGAGCTTTTAGATTCCCTATCTCTTGCAGAGGGGGATTCAAAGGGATCTATACTCTCTTTGCCCTCAGAGGGGCTCCTACTTCTTCGACTTCAAAGGGGGCCCCTATACCTTCACCCTCACGGGGGGCACCTACTCATCATGAAGTTCATCACCCACCATTTACTCTTTGGGGATGACTGTCTTTGACCAGTCATTTCTCCAATTGATACCTAGCATCTTCAGAGACTACCTAAATTGGGGTCGTGGATGTTTAGTCGCGACTTGGTGATGAGGCCTTCGAATTCCTTCCAGCATGGAGTTATGGACTAGTGGCTTCTCCTCCGAGGTGGAGTTAGGTTCTATAGTTCATCCTGTCTACTGTTCCTTACTGCAAGTTCCCTTTCAAGTGGACATCTTGGATCTTCGGGATCTGTCAAAAGATGACATACCAGCGAGACAGTAGGGTTTGTAGGAAGGAACACAGAGTGAACTCTCCAAACATGGAGAAGAGAAGAGAAGAGAGAAGAAATTCTGATGAATGGAATGATGAAGTTCCAAATCATGGAGTAAATGTGATACAAGGGAACAAGGGTGCCGTAGCACAAGGAAGATGATGAAGACAGCCACGAACCACGAACCGCAATGTCCTCTTGAAGGGGTGTGAGGGTAGTGGAGAGGTTGGAGAGAAGAGGTGACGGACTGAATGAATCAGCCGTAAGGAATGAATGAGAGAATGGCCTATAAATAGGCACAATTAGTCTAGGATGGCGCCCCTTTTTGGGGCTGCAAACCCTAAACGCAAAACGTAGAAACACAAAAACGCAAACTGCAGGTGAAGGGTTTCTCAACACCCTCTCTCAATCCCAAAAAGGGGAATAAGAGAAGAGTGAGGTGGAGATGCAATGCTACATGTTGAAGAATGCTGATGCAGTAGGTGCCACTTGGACAATGTCCCTCGTGGGGAAATTGTTCACTTGTCCAAGTGTCCTAGTAAAAAGATGATGAAAACATGCAATGCATAGGAGGAATGTCGGACTTTGTGTGGTGCTGAGAACCATAAGGATATACCCGTACTCGATCTCGAGAGGTGGCTCCATGCTGACCAAGTGACCAAGGTAAGAAGAGATGAGGAGGAAGAAGATGTAGAGGATCCCTAAGATCTAAGATTTCCACCGCAAAGGGAACTTGCAGTAAAGAATAGTAGACAGAGTAAATTGGAGAACCCGAAACACAATTTCGGGAGAGAAACCACTAGCTTTGCGCATCCATGCTGGAAGGAATACGAAGGTCTCATTACCAAGCCGTGGTTGAACCTCTGAGGTCCCGATCTAGGTGGTACCTAAAGATCCTAGGTATCAGTAGAAGAGATGATTGGTTGCAGACAACCACCCCAAGAAAGTAGAGGATGGGGGAAGAACTTCATGTGGAGTAGGCTCCCCTTTTGAGGTAGGAGATGCAGGGCCCCCCACTAAAGTCGAAGAAGATAGGGAATCCAAAAACTCATGGATCACGAACTCTGAAATGCCTGATGACGAAGGAAGTGCCGCTGGTCGTGTCGAAGAAGGTATGGGGGCCGAAGAGCTCCTAGAGGTAGCCTCTTGAACTTGAGTAGTTGAGGGTGGGGAAGGGTGGAGCTCAAAATGAGCAAGAGGTGGGCAACAATTGCTGTCTCTTAGTGGAGCAGAGTGGGTAGCCGAAGAAGAGGAAGGAGTCAAGCAGCCATTGTCTCTCAAAGGAGCAAATTGATGAGGAGACAGTATCAAACAATCACTATCTCTTGATGGAGTGGACTGCAGATTCGTAGGTCGTGGAAGCCATTGTATCTGAAAATAAGTGGAAGAAGACTGCCGCTGGCATTGCGACGATCTCTAGGAGGTCGAAGTGTCGATCGATCCTCCATGTGCTCGAAAGGACTTAGTGCGCATCAGATGCGTCTTATTGCCTTGAGCATAGTACTTTGATAGCCGATGTAGAATGATCAGTGTGACCCAGAAAAGAGAGGTGGCACAAGGAGTGCCTGGTTGAAGACGCATATACTCCGGAGGGGTGGGAAGCAAAGGTTGAAGTCGACAGCCTTCTGTGGGATGTTTGGTGATGCCTCAGTAGGAGCACCTAGTAGTCTGACATCTGTTACTAAAGAAGCCATGGATACCGGTGTGCCTTGCTAAAGAAGGAAGAGGTCACCCACCATGAACCACGAACCGCAATGTCTGCCTCAAGGGGTGTGAGGGCAGTGTGAAGCACGAACCACAATGTCCGTCTCAAGGAGTGGGAGGGTAGTGTAAGGGCTGGAAGTGAGCTGCCAGTGGGAGGAGAATGTGACTAGCAGTAAGAGGTTGCAACCAGTAGAAAACGCAAGTGAGGAGAGAGAAAGACTAAAGACGTAGGCAGGACAGCCTGTAAGAGAGAGAAAGACTAAAAACGTAGGAAGAAAACAGCAGCAGCAATCAATATGTTGAAATCAGCTCTGAGCAGTGTGTGATAGGTTGGAAACAGGCGCCAGACTTTTGTAGACAGCAATGGCCAGCTTGGACCATGATGTCCTCCGCGTCCGGGGTGTGGGCAGCAAGCTGAAATACCTGAAATCTGCAAAAATGAGATTGTTTTGTGAATGGAGATTGATCAACAATAGTTGTTCTATTGTAAACAGCTGCAAACTCCGGGTGAAAGGCTGGAAACAGGTGCTAGATTGTAGATGACAGCAAAGGACAGCTAAGATTGTGATGTCCTCTGCGAAAGGGGTGTGGGCAGCAAGTTGAAAACACCTGAAATTTGCAAAAACGAGATTTTGATGCAGCGGAAGAAGAAGAGAAGTGGATGCCGAACCCACCACCGGTCTTTACCTTCACTGGAGTGGAGGTTCTTTGCCGCTGTTTGAGTAGATCCAACTCTGATACCATGTCCAAAGATGACGTACCAGCAAGACAGTAGGGTTTGCGGGGAGAAACACGGAGTGAACTCGGCAAACATGAAGAAGAGAAGGGAAGAGAGAAGAAACTCTGATGAATGGAATGATGAAGTTCCGAATCATGGAGTGAATGTGATACAAGGGAACAAGGGTGCCGTAGCACAAGGAAGATGATGAAGACAGCCATGAACCACGAACCGCAATGTCCTCTTGAAGGGGTGTGAGGGTAGTGGAGAGGCTGGAGAGAAGAGGTGTCAGACTGAATGAATCAGCCGTAAGGAATGAATGAGAGAGTGACCTATAAATAGGCACAGTCAGTCTAGTATGGCGCCCTCTTTTTGGGGCTGCAAACCCTAAACGCAAAACACAGAAACACAAAAACACAAACTGTAGGTGAAGGATTTCTCAACAGGATCCTCTTTTTCATTCTCTCTCTCTTCTCTCCTCTTTCTTCATCCCTTTTTGGGTGTGAGAGAGGGTGTTGAGAAACCACTTTTTTAGTTCACATACTTCATTTTGAGAAACCACTTCTTCAGTTCACATACTTCATTTAGGGTTTTGCATTGACAGCCCCAAAAAGGGTTGTATCCACATTTTGGTCACTTTTTTAGTGGGCACCCAAAAAATGGTGTGCCACCCTATATAGTTTATGCCTATAAATAGGCAGTCACTTCATTCATTACTCTCTTTCTTTTTTCAGTCATTCTTGATCACCTTCTTCGGTCACCACCACCACTTCCTTTCTCTCACTAGTCCCTTCCATTGTCCTCACACCCCTTCAAGAGAACATTGTAGTTCCTGGTTGCTTTCACCCTTCCTCTTCTGCTGCAGGTGCCCTGTTCCATTATTAGGCCTTGCGTTTGGAGCATCCTCCACCCGGCTTCATCATCATCTGCTTGGCATTAGTATCCTTTTCCATTAGGCTCCATCTTTACCTACATTTTTTAGTGTGGAGATCTTTTTTTGCTTGGCGTTATCATCTTCAGCTTGGTGTCAACATCCTAGCCTCTGGTGACAATCTACATCACTAAGCGTCAATGATTGTATTACTCATCTATTATAGGGACTATTGGGACCTACGTTTTTGAAGCTTGGTTTCTCCTCCATCACTTGGTGTCATGCGTCTATCACAGGGGCTATTGGGACCCGTGTTTTTGTAGCTTGGCTTATTCTCCATCATTTGGCATCATCATTGTCCACTTGGTGTTAACATTTAGGCTACTCTCTCCATGTTTGACAGCTTTGACACTCTGGGATTTGCGTTTTGCTATCTAGGTCACTCCCCTGCATCAGAGGACTGCAGTTCGCTCCCTTGATAGCCGGTGATCATCTTCCACATCTTTGATAGCATCATAGGACTGCGGTCTTTGTCGCTCCCTCGAGAGCTGTCCTTCGCCTTCTAGTGATTACTTTGATAGTCCATTGCCCAGAGGATTGTGTTTCACTCCCTTCACCGTGTAGATTCCCACAAGTGTTGCCACCTGATTTAGACAGAACAGTGTAGTTATCTTTTGAGCTTTGTCTCCGTGGTATTAGCTTGTCTTCCCATAGCATGATTCAGTGCATCATTAGCACGTTTTTATTGTATTTTTGAGTTTCTCTTCCCTCTTAGTATTTACCATACGCACTCTGTTACTCCCCGCAAAACCTACTGTCTCTTTGCACTGTTGCTTATTTTGACATGGTATTAGAGCATATCTGCTATTTTTGACATAGCTAATACTCAAATTCATAGAATTTGGGCATGGTGGGTTGTGAGATTACCCTCGGCGAGAAGGCACTGATACTTAGCCAACATGACTATCAAGTCACTTGGTAGTGATTTTAAATTTTTGGAGCCCATGATCCGAATTGATGTGAGGGGTCCTATCTCAAGCTGCGTAGCAATCAGTCAAGTGTGCCCAATGCTCAGATGCTAAGTCAAAATGTTGAAGTTGTGAATGAAATTCAGATAATTAACCTTACATTAGCTTAACAATAGTGGAGGCATTTCTAGCCTACCATGAGCGGACAACCTTGTATGGAACAAGTGCAGAATTAGGTTGGGGTTCTAATGCTTGCACAAGATTCCATAGGTTTTGGGGGTTAAGGATATGTCTCATTAGGTTTGACCAAGTATTGAAGTTCAACCTGTTAAAATGAGTCTTATCATTAAAGCCATGTTTGATTGATGAGGATGAAGAATCATGAGGTGTTGGATAAGTGGAATAGGAAGGAGGTGGTGGAGAGGGATAATTGGGAGGAGAATGTTAAGAGATTGTCATTCCCTGGACAGCTAGGAGAGTTTCAGCAAATCAGGGCAGGACAGCGCAGCAGACAGGACATGTCAGTAGCCATGTCAGCAGGACACGTCAGCAGCCAGCGTAGATGCCACATGGCAGTCTGCAGTAGGCCAGGCTGAGCAGTCGGACAGGTTTTATGCAGTCAGCTGCATGCAGCCCACCTGATGCTGGCTATTTTCTTGGTATTTTCTTCTACTATTTATAGCAGTCCTTTCCAGCACTTGTCTATCACTCGTATCTTACAGAGACAGCCTGCTAGTGACAGACAGCACTCGGGCTGACAGAGATCAAGGTCCTCAAGGTGGAGACATACGCAGATATTCTCTCTGCACCCGTGTATAATTTTGCATCCCTATACAACATTCTTCATTGCAGATTTTCTGTGTTTCACTGTCTCTCTCTCTCTCCTCTTTGTGTTCACTCTCTCTCAGTCTTGGTCCCACACTTCCACATCGCTGCACTCTGACATGGTATCAGAGCGGTGAAGACGGCGGACTGACTGAGTGAAGAACCTATTTGAAGAGGAGATTTCAGTGTGTCACAAGGCTGCGTTTCCCGCATTCGAGGGCGAGTGGGAGGGCTACATATTGGAACAAGGCTGAAGCTAGCATGGGTGTGCGGGAAAGGAGTCCAGTTGGTGAATTTGCTGCAGGTTGTTGCTATTTGAAGAGGAGGAAGGCTGCGTTTTTGGCCTTTCATTGCAGATTTTACCTTTTCATCGCCTACGGCGGATGAAGAAGGTTCGGGAAGCAGAGGAAAGAGCCCTAGTAGGCTGCGTCTTCATAGTTAGAGGGGACTGCTTTTGTGTTTGTGCAAGCATTGCAGGTGAAAATGTCTACAGAGACCCGACTTGGAGTTTCGGGTGATCATGGACTGTCCTACCGACTGTTCCATCAGATCAGAAGCTCGATGGTGACAATTGCTGCATTTGGCACGTGATGATGTTGGCCATCATGGAGTCTTATGATTTGGCGGAGCTTCTGATGGAGAAGATTAACTAGCCCTCTGTGAGAGATGAGTCCAAACTCTCTTTAAAGGCTTTGGGGAGTTGACCAAGGCTCAGTCTCATTGGGACAAACTGAATGCTAGGATTTGTTCTTTTCTTTTTCTGTCTTGTACTACAGCCGTGATAGCTCACATCGAGCACTTGACGGTGGCTCGAGAGATATGATTGAAGCTCGACCAGATGTATAATCAGGTGACCCTAATGAAGAGGGTTTCTTTGGAGGTGCAAATGGGGACCTTGTCCGTGAGTAAGTCTTCTTTGCTTCGTGAACACATTAACAAGCTTCGGCAGCTTAATGTGGGGAAGCCCATTTCCTCCAAAGACATGGCGATCACTTTATTGTTCCAGTTGCCGCCATGATTTGGTACCTTTTATTCCGCTCTTTGGTCTTGGACAAAGAGAAACAATTGAAGGGGTAGAATGCTTCCAAATGGGAGGCATTGGTTGGTCAAGCCTCTCAGAAGAAGGGAAGGATCAAAAGAAGGAGGTCAACAAATCCAAGAAGAACAAAGAGAAAGACTCAACGTGCTATATTTGTGGTAAGACCGGTCATTGGAAGAAGGATTGTTTCGACAAGGACAAGGACACTAAGAAGAAGGACATGAAGGATTCTGGAGCGGTGGTTGCACCCTCATCAGTTGCTTTTTTTCACTTAGCAGTCATTGAGGACCCTATATCGAAGACTTCTGATGCTGCGATGACAACTCTCGAGGCTTGAGAGTGGATCATGGACAGTGATGCCTCACGGCACATGGCTCCTTTGATAGTTGGTGTTGCCCATTTGCGACCTTCGGGTAGGCAGATTCTCATCGGAGATAGCTCTTCTATGTCTGTTGCTGCTCGGGGTGAGATGCAGCTGATTCCAGATGGACGTGGTGATACCCACACTTCCGAAGTGTTGCATGTGCCATATTTAGGGTATCATTTCCTTTTGGTCCATAAGATTTTCTCTCTTGGTCTCTTGGTGGAGTTTGACAGTGATGCTGTTCGAGTTCTTGATCGTGAATCGAGGAAGGTTCTCTCTTCAGGGTATGAGGAGAACGGCATTTACAAATTGAAGTCTTCTACAGCTTTTATTTCTCTTCTTCTTACCTCTCAGATACAGTCCGAGCCATGGCATGCTCGGTTTGGCTACCTGAACTATGAGTATCTTCGGAAGGCGTCGCGAGGATTGCTTGTTTGAGGTTTGCTGGACGTAGTGGTGAGCCAACAGTCATGTGTCTCTTGCATTTGTAGGAAACAACATGGGAATGCGATTCCCACCAAAGCTTCGAGGCGGTCTACTTCACCTATGGAGCTTGTATCTACAGATCTTTGTGGCCCGATGAGGACCGAGTCCTTGAAGGGAAGCTTGTACTTCATGTTGATTGTAGATGACTACAGCAGGATGACATGGGCCTACTTCTTGACTATCGGAGGCCTTCTTCCACTTCAAGGATTGGCTTCTCTTCTAGGAGAACCGGTCTGGCCAGAGATTGAAGACCTTGCGATCTGACAAGGGTGGTGAATTTGTTTCTAATGAGTTTGCTCGTTTTTTGTGCAGATAGGGCATTTATCAGGAGTTTGCTAATACCTACACTCCTTAAGAGAATGGCATTGTGGAGTGGAAGAATAGAAGTGTGATTGAGATGGTGCGCACCATGATGGAGTACCGATAGACACCTCAGTTTCTGTGGGCTAAGACAGTGGCTATGGCCGTTTACATCCTGAATCGATCTCCCACTTCGGCCGTTGACAAGATGACTCCTTTTGAGGCTTACTTTGGGACTAAGCCTGATGTCTCTTATTTTAGGATCTTTGGGTGTGACGCCTATGTGCACATCTCGAAAACGTACTGTGTCTAAGACAGGAAAAGAAAAACCTGTCTAGGGGTGTGTAAACCACTTCTTCCAAGACTTGAAAGAGTGAGCAGAAAACCAAAGTGCCAAATAAGTATGAACTCTTCCTGAAAAGGAGGTGATCTAGCCGCACCTTCCAGTACGGCTACCTTGTTACGACTTTACTCCAGTCACTAGCCCTGCCTTCGGCATCCCCCTCTACGCAGTTGAGGTAACGACTTCGGGCATGGCCAGCTCCCATAGTGTGATGGGCGGTGTGTACAAGGCCTGAGAACGGATTCACCGCCGTATGGCTGACCGGTGATTACTAGCGATTCCGGCTTCATGCAGGCGAGTTGCAGCCTGCAATCCGAACTGAGGCCGAGTTTCTGAGGTTAGCTTGCCCTCACGGGGTCGTGACCCTCTGTCCCGGCCATTGTAGCATGACAAGTTTGAGGCGGCTTCCCGATGACATGTTTTTGTTGGTTATAGCTCCTAGTCCGAAGATTATCGCCTGTTTGATCGAGTCAAGCAGGGTATCCACACAAGCCGAGATGTGTGGTTCGTGGAAATTACGGCCATAGAGGGGGGTGAGGAGCACCCTGTCCTTCGAGATCCAGGGGAGAGTTGGGCTCCAGAGACAGTTCCTTTGCAGCTAGAGCCTCTTGATGGAGATTGTTCTTTTGATTCAGAGTCTTTCCTTCCATCGGCCACCCCAATGGAGCTTCCGTCGGTGGATGTATCTGAGTCTTCGGTAGATGGAGAGCGATGCCCAGCCTCCTCCTCCTCGGGCCCGTGACACACTCCGAGATTCAAGGATCGAGGGGGTCCTTGAGGAGTGGGAATTGCAAGATGGACCGCGGAGGTCACGGAGGAACATGGCCCATTCTACGGAGCTTGTTTGCTCTAACTATTGTTTGATGACACGTGATATGCAGGATCAAGAGCCCACTTTTGTGAAGGAGGCTTTGCTATCTGACCATTGGCGGAAAGCTATGGAAGCCGAGTTGGAGGCTATTGAGAGGAATGACACTTGGTACATTGTGCCTCGTCCCTCTCACAACAAGGTGATTGGCGTCAAGTGGGTCTTCAAGACCAAGTACCTTAGTGATGGTTCCTTGGATAAGCACAAGGCCCGCCATGTTGCTAAAGGTTTTGCTCAGTGCCCAGGCATTGACTTTCATGATACTTTTGCCCCCATTGCTCGTATGGCAACTATTCGAGCTGTTCTTACCTTGGCTAGCCATAAGAGATGGGCTATCTATTAGTTGGATGTGAAGTTGGCCTTCCTCAATGGTGACTTGAAGGAGGAGATCTATGTAGAGCAGCCTCCTGGCTTTGGATCCTCGGATGGGAAAGCATACATGTTGAAGAAGGCCTTGTACGGCCTAAAGCAGGCTTTGCGTGCATGGAACGAGAAGATTAACTCGTTTCTTCAGTCAAAGTTGGGATATCGGCGCTCCGAGGCAGATCTGCAGTTTTATGTATACACTTCCGAGGCTGGTCGTGTGTTGTTTGTGTTATATGTTGATGATTTGATTCTTATAGGTGACCATGCATAGAAGGTCCAAGAGACAAAGACAACTTTACGTCAAATGTTCAAGATGACGGACTTGGGGCTCTTCATTTCTTCTTGGGTCATGAGATTTATCAGTCTCAGAGGGGGATTTTCATCTCTCAGCAGAGATATATTCAGGAGCTCTTGGTGACTTTTGAGATGGAGACTTGTCGGACCATTTCCACTCCTATGGATCCGAATTGGTAGGCCACTTCACACTTAACTTCTCCCTTGATGGATGCTTCCCGCTACCGTTAGCTGATTGGATCTTTGATTTGGTTGCTTAACACTCATGTTGATATTTGTTTTGCTGTAGGTCTTTTGGCGGGGTTCATGAGTGAACCCAAACAGGTACATTGACATGCTGCCCTATGGATTCTTCGGTATTTGAGGGGGACCTCTGACTTAGGGATTTCTTATCCCGCCGGTATAGATGCTTCAGATCTTGTTCTTGCAAGTTGGAGCAACTCGGATTGGGCTGGTGATGTGAACCATCGGCGGTCTACTACAAGCTATTGTTTTACTTTGGGTTATGGTGTTATCTCATGGACTAGCAAGAAGCAGCCCACAATAGTCCTTTCTTCTACTAAGGTGGAGCATTGGGCCGTGTCTTCCACCACGTGTGAGGTTGTGTGACTTCGAAGATTGTTGGAGGAGCTTGGCTACCCCTAGACTTGTCCTACTCTTCTACAGTGTGACAATGAGAGTTGCATTGCCTTGGTACAAAATCCTGTATTTGATACCCGGACGAAGCACATTGAGATCTAGTACCACTTTATTTGGGAGAAGCTTTTGGATGGGACCATTGATGTGGAGTATTGCAAGGCAGAGGATAACCTTGTAGATTTGTTCACGAAGGTGCTTCTCCAAGCTCTTCTTTGGAGACATGCCAGATCCCTCAATCTTATGACATGTCTAGGATTTGAGAGAGGGTGTTAGAGATTGTCATTCCCTGGACAGCTAGGAGAGTTTCAGCAGATCAGAGCAAGACAGCACAGCAGACAGGACATGTCAGCAGCCAGTGCAGATGCCATGTGGCAATCTGCAGCCGGCCGGGCTGAGCAATCGGACAGTTTTTATGCAGCCGGCTGCATTAAATGCAGCCGACTTGATGCTGGTCATTTTCTTGGTATTTTCTTCTGCTATTTATAGCAGTCCTTTCCAGCACTTGTCTATCACTTATATCTGACAGAGACAGCCTGCTGGTGACAGACGGCACTCGGGTTGACGGAGATTGAGGTCCTCGGGGTGGAGACATACGTAGATATTCTCTCTGCACCTGTGTATAATTCTGCATCCCTATATAGCATTCTTCATCGCAGATTTTTTGTGTTTCACTATATTTTTCTCTCTCTCTTCTCTATATGTTCACTCTCTCTTAGTCTTGGTCCCATGCTTCCGCATCGCTGCACTCTGACAGAGAAGGGGGGTAGGCAGAACTAGGCTGACAGAGTCCAATAGGTGCCGATTGATATGGAGGCATTGGAACATGAATGTTTCCATAAAGTGCCGGTGGAGGTGGAGGCATTGGGACACATAAGCCCTATCTAGTAGATGGTTGGGGCACAAGAAAATGACTGGAAGGCCCACTAGGCAATGCCATGGAGGCAAATTGTGGTACCAATTAATCCTCACTTGGTGGTTGTTGGGTGGCATTCCTAAGCTAAGAGAAACCCGAAAGTGTCGGGATGGAAGGATGAACCTCCATCGTGGAGACACCACCTGGCCGAGAAAAAGACGAGGTCCTAAGAGGCGTGCCTATGGTTGAAGGACCCCTCGGTGTGATGTGAGAAGACGTGTGGTGCACTTAATGGAGGTTGAAAGGAAGGTGCAACGGAACTAATGGGTGGGATGGATGGAAGATTAAATGGATTTGTCCTGTGAGTTGCAGAAAAAGTATTAGGTTTCTTTTGCCCATTAAATGCAAATGAAGAAGTAGATAAATCACCAAAATCATATTGACCATGACATGTAAAAGCCGAAGGAAAAGATGGAGCACTCACCATAGATTCTTGTAATTTTCGTTTACCTTTTCTTAAGTGCAATTTGAAATACCTATCCTCTTCCGGGTTGATGCACTGGTACTTCGTATAAGTAGTTTCTTTATAATGAGCATCTTTGATATTTTAAATAATTAATGCTAGTCCCTAGTCACCATTGATATTTGATGGTCAAATAATTATCATAGAGTTAAATCTGACACCAATTGACAACCAAAGCTCAGTTGATATAACTTGTCATAACTTTTGCCTTTGACATCCACTAACTCCTAGGGGTCCTTGGCTATCAACCATGAAATAATTGTGTTAACCCTCAAATGAACAAGGTGAAAAGTCTAGAAAATCTAAAGGAAAAGACAAGGCCAAGGTAAAAGTGGAATGAAAAACGAAGGCGCGCTAAGAAAAATATGGAAACACAAGAAGTACAAAAAAATCCTAAATCAAGGAGAAAGGCGCACAAGAAAATGCGCAAGTCAATACTTTTGTAAAAGAGCACAAGATGCACCGTGATTTATTTTAAGAGTGCCGGGTTCTTACCTATGCAAATTGTAAAGATAGATGGGCGGTAGGAAGGAAGTTAAGAAGATAGGAGAACAATCGGAAAAGGGCCTAGGCCACGGTCGGCCATGTAAAAAACGGGATAAGGGGATGACCGTCCAAAAGGGATTTAGGGCTTTGTATATAAAGTTTAAAAAGTGAACGAGAGCTCATTCTTTGGTGTGTGGCAAAGTGGACTCTTCTTCTTCTCTCCTTCTCTTGTGTTGCTTGTTTGTGAGTGCTTGAGGGAGGGAGTGCGAGGGAGTGAGCTTGTGAGAGTGAGGGATCTTGGAGATGAAGCTCTCCACCTTCTCCTCTTTTCTTTTTCTCTTCTCTTCTCTTCTCTTGTCTCGCGCATGGCTACGGAGGATGGAGCTTGGAGGAAGGGGCTTGAGGATGCTTGAGCTTGCATCACGAATCGTGGAGCTATTGGAGTGCTTGAGAGATGAAGCCACTCAATCGGGCATCAAGGTAAGCTCAGTATACTCGTAGAGAGGGATAGCGCGTCGGCCATGTGAGAGGTAGCCATTAGTGCTTGCTTGAAACGCTTGAACAATAAGCGGTTTGTGGGTCTTGGCGGTTAAGCTTGAGCTCACCTCTACATTTTGGTTCTGTTGCCGAGACCAATGGATTCAAGCTTGAGTGCTTGTGCACTTCAAATCGAGCATCAAAGTAAGGGTTTCATCCTCGAACCGGAGCTTGAGGTAGATAGGAGGTTTTGGGTCTTTAATCCGTGTTACAAGTAAGTATTTTTAATCTTTAATGGTTAGTTTAGTAGGAGAAATTAGTTCAGTACCTTGCTTTCGATTCTTGTTGCATTTAGAGTAGATTAAGGATTAAAAATCAGTTGGAAAAGTGTAGGGTTTGCTGTTGTAAAACATGCCAAACAGGGCAGATATTTGTGAAAAACGGGAGAAAGGAGAGCTGAAGGGCGTTGAGATCGATAAGCAAGGGGTCAGGAGTGGCAAAAACTTTGTAGAGGAGGGATTTACTAGCCAGGAGACCAAGGGGAAGCTCATTTGAAAGCCTTGTTGCTTGAGAGAGAGAGAGAGAGAGAGAGAGAGAGAGAGAGAGAGAGAGAGAGAGAGAGAGCTTCATTGCGTGAACTTGCTTCAATTTCATCACTGACGAGTTCGTTGTCCACTATAAGTATTTCCACATCTTTCCTTATATGTGTAGTTAGGATTTGGAGGTGCTGGAGTAGCGCGAAGACTTCGATTGCTCGGCGTGGCGAATTTTGTGCAAGCTCGGCGAAAAATGCGCCGCATTCGGCCCGTCCAAGAGATGACGACTTTGGGCCGAGTCTCAGAATTGGCCCTTGGCCTACCTGACTCGGCCCTCAGCCGTTTCGCCACGTGGTCCACTTGACTCGGACACTCGAAAATTTGGCTCTTGGGCTTGCCGATATGGCCCAATCTCACTCGGACAAAGCCCACGCGAATTCACCATTCGGACCTCGGCCCACTTGACTCGGTTGTCGGCCGTTCGGCCATTCGGTCCTCGTACAATCATATTCGGTGTGTCCAAATTTGACATTCGGACCAATTGCTTTCGGCCCTTTCTCATTCGGCCCTCGGCCATTCGGACGGGCTGAATCAAACATTTGGCCCTTGCAATTTGGACATGTTGGGTCGAGTCTAAATTTTTAGAATCTTTGGAACATTAGACTAGACCACTTAGACATCTGCTGTCCGAAAATCAGAAGACCACACAGACGCTAGAGAAGCCTTTTTGGCACAAGGAACAAAGGGATCAGTGAGACTTGAGCATAGAAGTGACGCTAGTTGACCATCTAGTAATTCAGCCCAACAACAGCGTCGAGAGGAGTCTTAGGGCACCATTGAATCGTGACAAGGTAGAGAGAGCAGCAGAGAATCCTATAAATCAGCAGGGATGGCTATAAAAACTGCGGCTAAAAACCGGGTATACGAGGCTATCAAGCTAAACCCACAACAAGAGCGATAGAGTTGTTTAAACACTTGTCTTATCACTTGCTATGAATTCCAATCCTCAAAGCACGATAAAGAAAAACTAAAAGCTTGATTTCGCACAGTGCATAGAAAAGAGCACACACACGCATACATGCACAGAGTGAGGGTAAGTTGAGAACTGGTTGTAATTAATAAGAAACTCACCTAGATGTAAAAACTTGAAGGAACCCACTAGTAGAAGAAGACTCAAAGACATAGGCGGGTGATTGAATCCCCGAAGGAAGGACCAAGCGAGGAATACAGCTAAAAACCATACGCGTACTATTGCGGAGGTGGATCTACTTGGCCTTATCGACTTGATCAACGACTTGGCAGTACATGAAGTCCTAGACATGGAAGAGGGCAGCTCAGGCCGTAGAAGCGATGAGGAGCTTAACCTAGGAGACTTTCCTGAGGTTGTCCAACAGTTAGTGTACAAATACAGCGCTTAAACATGGCTAGAACACCGCGGTAGACCAGTCGATGACATCTTAGCAGACCTGGAGGAGGAAAGAAAACTGGCCCCCGGAGCTCTGCAAGGCCTAGCTGTGTACAACTAGGATCAACAAACTAGGAACTTACGCCAGAGTTTAGAAATGCGAGAGATCCAGAGGGTGCTAGCCCAAGTAGGTAGGAATCAATCAGAGAGCGAGAGAGTGCTAGAAGGAGATCTCACATTGAGCAAGCTCCTGACAAACTGATTGCTAGATAACACGGCCGCAGAATAAAGCGCTGCATTATTGGCAACATTGCTACTGACAGGGTTATGAGTCAACGAAGGCTCTTAGAGCCAATAAAAAATCCCTGTGGTGGCAAAACAACTGGATAAATACAAAGCTACCGATGACCCATATAGCTTCGTGGAGCAATTTGAGCAGGTCTGCGAGGCCAACGGCCTCACCGATCCTACCTAACACTCCCAAGCCTTCGGATTGTGCTTAGGTGACAAGGGTCGGACCTTGTACACAAGTCTAGATGCTGCAAAGTGTGCCGATTTCAATGGCTTGAAAAATCTCTTTATTAAGAGATTTTTGGAACCTGGATACTCCGATAATCTATTGGTGCGACTTATGAATGTCAAGCAGAAAGAGAGAGAGAGGATATTTAAGATTACGTGACCTACATGAGGAGCCTCTTCAAGAGAATCCCCATGGGTGAGAGACCAACCGAAAGGGCGGTATCCACGGTATTCGTCAACGGAATACGAAGCGAAGAGCTCTAGAAAGCCTTGGTCGGAAACTTAAGTTTGTAGCAAGACGCACTGGCAAGGGTCTTTGAAGAAACTATTAGAGTGGATGACGAGCTCAAGGAAAGAGGCTTTAGGGGCTTGAATCAAGCAGAGTCTAGTCAAGAGCTTCGAGAGAGCCTCAACACCAAGTGAGAGGGCATACTCAAGTACTCAGGACAAAGGGAAGAGCAACGAGTCGGGACAAGAGCTAGCTGAGATAGAATGGACATAGCCAAACTATAGGACATGATGAGACGACCAACACGCCCACACGTCCAATGTGTACATTGTGGTGGAAACCACTTGCCAGTTGAGTGTCAGGACCCTAGGTCATGACCTTGTGCTAATTGTGGTAGGTTCGACCATGACACCTTGCATCGTCGATTACCTCGAAGGCTCCCATACCCACAGCCTTACCGTTAACCCCACCTTGCGAGCAAGGCACCAAACTTCTTTGGGAGGGGAGCCCCATTGGCTCTTCCGATACTAAATGACGCTAAACCGACCATCCCTAGGATGGAAATAAATCCTATGGGTATCCCTAGACTACTTGGACCCTATGTGACCCATCCACCGAGCGACACCCCAGTCCACTATGTGGATGAGTCTAGCAACGATGAGCCTTATGTAAACTGGACGTGTCATACGATGAGGAAGGCAACGCTATCCTCATGGACTATCAACCAGTACTGGTGATGGCGTTGGGAAGAGGGAGAGGCAGGGATCTAGGAGAGCAAGCCCAAGAGCCAATCATGTGCTGGACTTGCGGTCATCCATGATATATTTCTTCGCGCTGCCCTGAGAGGGAGTAAGAAAACAGAGATAAGGCGGACCTAAGATACACTGAGTGTGGAATCACTTATCTCTTTGTCGATTGCCCTAGGCGGAGATCATCCTCTAGTTTAGCAAACGAGCCATTGTTTCCATTGGGGTTGTTTGGTGTTGAGACACTCGACGGGGAGGCCACACCTATCTCGTTGCATGTCATGACCTGTGTACAAACGAAGCAGACTGGCATATCATTGCCAGGGCCTAGCAACCTTGACGCAACCTCTATTGGAAAAAAGAGTTGGAGACAAAGGAAGAAGAGACTAGATGCTTAGTCACCCTAAAAACTGAAGGTGCCACGACTCTGCTGGTTGGAGGAAAAGTCATTGATGTAGAAGAAGAGACATCGGCGCCTTAGATGGCTGAAAAGGAAAGTGCTAAGATTGGGGAGTACCCCAATCCGAAGTGCCAACTCGAAGCCATCAAGAAGGTGAAAGAATGGGTGAGGGAGGCCTAGGAGCACCTAAAAAACGTTGAGCCCATATTGGAAGACGAGATTGATGATCTCTCAAGCATAGGCACCCCCATCTCTCTCCCACAACCAAAACCAAGAGAGACAAGGAAACCACAAGCTGGGCCGCCTGGACAAAGTCTAACTACCCCAAGCTGGTAAATTAATTAGGGCCATTGGCCAAGAACCACTGACCTAGAAGAGAGGCGAGTGACTAGCAACCTCCTCAATACACTGGTGACCACTCTGGTAACTTTGAGCTTAGGCGACCTGCTTAGGCAGCACCCAACGCTATGGCGGGAGCTTAAGCAGTGGTTTGAAGAACCAAATGAGCCAGTTGCCATAGATTTGCCTGAGCATGATGCAGAATCTCAAATACCGAGTTTGACGTTGCACTCTATGCCCAAATCCCTACACATCAATGCCTCTTGGGAAGGCCCGGAAATGCATGCAGTCCTAGTCTTAGCACTAGGGAATGTCACCAGAAAGAGAATCTTGGACATAGGGGCAGGAGTGAGTATGCTAAGTCATGCGGTACTTCAAACTTGGGGCAACCTACCGGTCTAGATTGCTAGATTTAATGTCACACTGGCAAATGGAATGAAGGTGAAGGCGTTCGGAGTGTTGAAAAATTGGCCAGTAAAGATCGCAGGGATCCAGTTCTCTGTAGACTTCATAGTCATGAAGGGAGTAGACTTCGACATCTTGCTAGGCCGGCCTTGGATGCGCAACGCGAGAGTCATAGAAGACTGGGGCAACGGTCTTATCTTCTTGGGCAATCGAACAGAAGCTCTGAGAGTAGAGATAGACACTTGGAAGACTATGCTAGTCGACCCAGACTCCATCTCCACCATGCTGAAGGGCGATGGACAGACTAGGAGATCCTATGGAGCTCTTACCAAATATATCCTGTGCCCTGAGGACAAGCGAAATTGGATGGACGTTCTTGCTACCATCGACCTACCATTCTCAGATACTAAGGAGTACGAACAAATTGTCAAGGCAACTGGTAAGTTCAAGGACACACCTTCAGTGCCAATCTGCATGATGACTAGGAGTCTATGTGGAAGCCCCGCTTAGGTTGCATTTCGAGTCCCAAGCAATAGACACGAGCTCCAGGAGATCCTAGGATCTTTAACCAATCAGTTGGTTGGCAATCCAACGACGAACCTTGAGCCACTCCAAGATCTCTTGGATGAGCCTGAGTGGCGATGGTCCAAGATGCACGATTTGAACTTGAAGTACAATTCGGCCTTACTTCTCGATCAACAAGAAGGGAATAGTTAGAACCAAGAGAATCAGGAGCAACTGGACTCCGATGAGGAATATGAGGACTGTTATTTCTTCAGTGATGAGAGCGAAAAGAAAGTCGATACTCTAGAGTACGACACTGGGGAGCATATGATTGAACAAATACAAGTAGAGCCCAGACCACGCAAGCAGAATACACTTAGAGTAGAGAAAGGAGTCAAAACACAAGGGTTGCTATGGAACTTGGTTGGAGCACATGGGTGCAATTGACTACGAGCAGGCAAGCCTAGCCCCCCCAAATGATGCACCACTGTTGCGAACAAACTCACCTTCTGAGCTATGACTGCCAGGGGAGAGCCCCTCTTCTAGCGAAGATGGAGAGTTCGATTTTGAATCAAAAGTCAGCTTGGATAGTGATCCCGAAATACCTCGATCTTCCAATACTAGACGCACCAAGGGGGATCTACCCGTCCATCTAAGGCGCCAACGGTTGAGGGGGAAACGAGGGAAGCTACCTAAAGAGACATAGACAGAAGAACAATGAAAACTGCAAGATCTACTGAAATGATTCACAAAGTTCAAAAAGGGAGATAGGGTGGTGATCTTGCTAGGAGCCAAACGGCAGGGGCAAGCAAGTGAACCAATCGAGGGACCTGTCAAGGTCAAGGAGGTCAATTTAGCTAAGTACAGGGAGACCCCACGACCTGTCTTTATAGTGGATGACTTGGTTGAGCAAGATGAAGCAAGTCTTGTTACTCTCTTGCGAGAGTATATAGACGTGTTTGCTTGGTCCTTAGAAGAACTTAAAGGGGTGGACCCTACTGTGGTGACTTACAACATACCCATGACACCTGCAACACTGGTCAAACAATGACCATATCCTATGAATCCAAAGCAGGCCCATGCTGTCAAGGAAGAAATCAACAAGCTAATGAGAGCAGGATTCATCTACAAAATTGAACACACGAAGTGGGTTTCCCCCATAGTTATCATATTAAAGAACTGGGTGAGGCACTATGGACGAATTGCCAGACGCGCATCTTTTCCGCTTGTTCAATGAAAAAGATTTGTTTAGAGTTGACATGACACCTTATTGGGCAGATGACATAGTTCAAGTGCTTGAACACGGACTATCGGAATGAGCGATAGAAAAGGCTCGACTTAGGTGGCTTATCTTGAAAATCCAACCCTATCAGTTTGATAGCTGGCCAACTTTACAGGCTGGAACAAGACGAGTTACTGCGCAGATGCGTGTGTGAGCAGGAGATGTATGATGTACTGACAGAGGCACATAGCGGAGTCACACGAGGACATTTCAACGGAGACACGACAACTCGCAAAGTGTTGTAGTCCCAGCTGTGGTGGCCTACCCTCTTCCGAGATGTGACACGATTTGTTAAACATTGTGATGAGTGCCAACGAACTAAAGTACCTATCCGTAAAGATCGCATGGAGCTAGCCACAATTATGGCACGACAACCTTTCGAGAAATGGGGGATTGACTTCACCAGCTCCATTAGTCCCGTGGCACAATATTCATAGGCTAAATACATCATTGTGGCCACTGACTATCTAACCAAATGGGCAGAAGCGTGATCTATAAGTAAGAATGACGTTCGGACCACTGCTAAGTTCCTATGGGAGCAGGTGATCTCACGATTCGGCTGCCCCATCGAACGAGCTAGTGACCAAGGCATCCACTTCATCAATGAAGTGATAGCTCACCTCCTGTCCTCCTTCCTAATCATCCATTGAAAATCTTCACCATATTCTCCACAGGCAAACGGTCAAGCTTAATCAACAAATAAAATCCTAGTGAATGTCCTGACCAAGGTCATCTCCGCGTCACACAGTGATTGGGATAACAAATTGATGGCGGCCTTGTGGGCCTACCGCACGGCTTACAAGACAGCGGTAGGACAAACCCCCTTTAGATTGACATATGGTATAGAGGCAATCCTCCCCTTGGAATTCTTCGTACCAAGCCTCAGGATCGCCCTTCAAGAAAGATGGGATGGGAGGGGGACATGGACAGAACGCTTGATTGAACTCAAACGCTTAACGGAAACCTGGCTTCTAGCCACCCATGCGCTCATATGCGAGAAGGCAAGACACAAAAGCTTGTTCGACAAGCATGTCAAGTAGCACAACTTCGAACATGGTGACTTAGTACTGTTGTACTCACTCAAAGGACATAAGCAAAAACTGAAATTCGGAGGGACTAGGACCTTTCAAGGTTCGAACCGTCAGCCGAACTGGCAACGTAGAACTTGAAACCCTAGAGGGCGAGGGCATAGGTTTCTTCAATGGCAGGTGTATAAAGAAGTACTTTTTCCCCACGCACCGATTGTATGAGCCCCCAATGCCAACACTACCTGTCAACGTACGAGTAGTCACTATTACTGAGATGGACAGTGAGAATGAAGAACCAATACCACCAGCTTACCTACTCATGACGGTCACTGCCAAACACACATACACCATCAACACATTGATTGATGAGGGAGCCGATTCGAATATCTTGACTCATGACCATTGGACCCAAATTGGCAAACCACAGTTGCAGCCGACTAATGTTAGTCTCACTCCTTATGGAGACCAACCCTACAAACTTTTGGGAAAGTGCAAAGTTGCAGTTTGTATTGAAACTGAAAGCATGCCGATAATTTTCTATGTGTTACCCAACACTAAGAATGCAGGCACAGAATTGCTGTTAGGACGAACTTTCAAGAAGCAAGCTCATTGCAATGTCGACTACGAGTCGCAGCGTATCCACCTCGCCATGGGTAAGGTCCGCATAGTTACAGCTCTCAGCAAGGGTGGTGTGACTCTTTCCAAGTCCACAAAGCCAATGGTAGAGAAACCAACAGCCAAGGCTAAGGAGGGGGGTCGTGACTTGTCACAACTCACCCAGCCTCGAGGCTAGCAACCCACTAGAATCCATACTTGAAGCCCATGAACCCTGGTTTAAATGGGTACCTAAATAGGGAGGGCCACCTAGATAGAAACCCACGGCCTTGCAAGGCTCATCATTCGCACCTAAAACCTAGGAAGCCAAGGCTTTGCCATAAACATCGATGCACGGTCAAGCCGTGATGGGTCCCCAAGACCTTATTGCAAGCGCGAGGCTACTATGCGGATAACACCTGATTTTGGCTACCTAAAGCCAAAACAACCAAAGGCCCTACTTAAATGCTACCCTCAAACTTAACCACACAAAACATGATGCCAGAGACACTCACAACACAAGAGAATCAAGCTGCTAAGTTTGTAGAACCTCCGAAGCCTAGCTCCGCAGAACCTGGACCAATCTATTGCCCACAATCGTTGACTACTACTAACAAAATGCCCGGTTCTAGCGCACATGATGCCACTCAAATCTCACATGCATCTAGTAGCACGACAACTGCAACCACCACTAAAACCATCGAACGGAAAACCAAGCTTCAATCTAAAAGGCAAACCACACCGCGATCATTAGCAGCTGAATTATCTAGTCCTGTCAAGCCTCAACCACCCCCCCAATCTTCGACCTTCTTATGAACGACGATCAATTCTAACTTTGGCCGCAAACTTAGCTGAAAATACGGGGGATGACTTGGTTGCATGCCTCCGATGCTTGGACACTACTTTCATGACCTTGGCTAAAATCTACGAACGACTAGACTTAGGCCTCTTGGAAGAACCTATAGCAATGGAAGTACAAACACTCCCTTGCTCTTGGGAAGAGTTGGAATTTTTATTTGTCAAGGCGTCCGAAGCAGCTTAGGAATTGATTGCAATTGAGATACCCTAGGAGCAAGCTATCAAGCAATGCCTCATTACGTCATATAACAAGAATACAACCTCGGCCACAAATCAAGAAATTGCGGAGTTGAAATAGCTTACCGACCATGACTCCTCCTCCTTGCGGAAATGGTACGCTCTACGATTGCAATGGGAGCAAGCAGGACACCAAATAATGGCCAATGCTGAACAATGACGCGCAATCAAGGCATTTGAATACGACCCAACCTATGTCACTCCAACTTCTTATAGGGTGTTGACTTCTATTCGTAATCGACCCCTAGAAGAACACATTGAGGGACATCCGTATTTAGATCGCATCATCACTAAGGAGTTGCATGTCGCTAGTCGAATGGATTCCGGTGACTTCTTGCTTGACGTTCACACTTATATTACGTACGTAGGCATTCGCCCTTTTGACATGAATAGCTATGCTAATCTCGAGTATAATCCAAATTTCTAAGCTTGGCTCATGCGAAGGTAAAACTCTCACATTATGTGCTGAATGGCCATCATTCTCTAACCCTTTAATCCTAGGAAGGATTCTTCTCAATTCAGAGAGAGGGAAGCGTGGTGAAACAAACCAAACACATAACAAGAACCATAAAGGAAAATAACACATGCGGAACATGAGGAACCTCAATAGTAGGACAAAGCAACTTGTGACTGAGGAATTGCCAATAAAACTTGTAAGCAATGTACTTAGGCTGTTTGGAGGAAGAAGTCTAATTATGTACCAAAAATGAGTTTATCTGCCAAGTATGAAGTCTTTTATTTCAGTACTAATGGCAAACCATGGCTTATGACAAGAGCTGAAGATGTCGTAGCAAGACTGAGCCCATCACCTACCCTTCACGGAAGAGGAAAAATTGAAGTAGGGCCTAACCCTTGAAAATCGGGCATACAATCAGCTTAGGTTTAGGAGCATCCACAACGTTGAAGGGCTGGTGACCAGCGAGGAAGCCATCAGAAAGATTGTGGATTAGTGCAACCTTGCCACGTATATCCAAAAGTTCGGTAACCACACTAAGTGTGTTGAATTCCTGAGAACATATGACCCTGATAAGGAGAGTTGAACAGTGTCCCTGTCAAGCAGGGAAGGAATGAAGTAGGTGCAGGCCCCACTAAACAAGACCTTGGTGGAAAAGGCACTGGGATTGGAACCAAAGGTGAAGAAAAGGCACAAAAGAGATGTCTATGCCATGCTGGGGATGAAGAAGAAAAGCGTCTTAACAAACGATGACATAAGTATGTAGGACATTCCCGATGCGGAAATCAGAATACAAGCAAAGGTGATCCACACCCTTTTCTCGAGCCTAAGGTACAATTCGCTCATGCATAGGATCAGCGTGCCTGTGCTGGAGAGCGTGGGAGCTCATTCGTTGCATGAAGTGGATTGCAATGGCTATGTTAGGAAAACCATAGACCAATCAGCCAAGACACTCGACCTTGAAAGTAGACTAGCGGGTGGAGAATTCCCAACATCAAAGGGAACTGATAGGAAGAAGCCCTCGGCCAAGGCCGCATTCATAGGGTATGGAGGAGTCTTGACTGGCCTTATCCAAGAGGCTATATGAAACCAGCCTTCCTTCTTGGAATGGGTGGTGATAACCTGATTTAAGAGTTAATTACAGCAATAAATAAATGCACATAAAATGAAATACACACTTTACCATAACATTCTTGGACAGTAGACTCCCTGTTGGCACCAAAATTGGCACCCCTTGTGGTATTTCTTTAGCTTTCATTCAATTGGAAGGAGTACAACTTGAGATTCTTCAATCTTCTCCTGCTAACCAATTGCTCTTGCTGTGATAAATGACCAGCAAGTCTTTTGGGTCATTTGCCCCTTGATTCACCCAGGACTTCTTCTCCATATGACCCTTGGCTGGCCAAATGCTGCCCCAAATCAATTCGGGATGGGCTGGCTCTTGAAATCCCTTGATAATCTTCAATTATTAGCTGTTGATTTCAGTCCCTTGAGCCTTCAATCTTTGGCACAGATCCCAAGGTGGCTGCTAAACCCTAATTTCTCCCGTAAATTAGGGTTTACTGTAGAAATTACAGATCAGGCCACCAAAAATGGCTGAGATCTCCTCTGAATGGCTAAGAATCGCTGAGAATAGCTGAGCATAGGCTGAAGGAGATGAGAGAATGTTGTAGAGAGAGAAAATTCTGAGATTTGTCGCGAAGAACTGATCAAATCTGCTGCTGCCTTGTTGTACCAGCCCCAAACGGATGCACCAACAAAAATAGGAGCATCAGAGACTGTGATCTTTAGGGGAAAGTGCATCAGTAGCAATTGCCAGCTTCCCAAGGTCAAGAATATGCAATCTCCATCACCAAAATGGTCTCCAATGGTTGGGAAATGGCCGCAAAAGCTGGCAGCAACAGTCCAACGCCTCTTCCCAACAGCTCCAAAATGAAAAAACAAGTTTTCCCTCTCCCTCCAGCCCTATTTAGCCTTTCCCCCACTTGTGTGGGAAAGTTTTGCCAAGTGGCAGCTTTCTTAATCCATTTTCAGTAATTTTCAGTCATTTAATTAATTTTCAGAATTAATTAATTCTGAAAATTAATTCAGCCCTTAATCCATGCCCAGAAAATTGACCTTGCGCATCCAAAAATTAATTGGCTAGGCCATTTGCAACCCAAAGTGGTCCCATGCATTAATTGACCCTTGGAGATGCATTGATCCATTAATGAATGCTTAGGCCCTAGTGTCACGACTGACACTTAATGGCCAATAATGGTCCTAGGGGCAAACTGACACCATAGTTCACCTAAGAACCTAACAAGTATAACTTGTTACAACTTTTTGCCTTTGACACCCATCTTTTTCACAGGGTCCTTGGGGTTTCAATTGTAAAAAAAGTACCTTGCACCTCACATGTGCATCTTTTAATTGCGCATTTGATTAATCCTCTAATCAAATGTCAATTAAACATAAGCAAAGCATCACTTTTTCATGTGCTCGTGATAGACCACCCCCTTGAAATCCTTGCAATTGTCCTCGATTGCACTGTAATGTGTCAAAGTAAACAATACTGCACTGGAATTTCCACAAGGCATCATAGTCAACACAACATTGGCCACTACTGGCTAACTATCTCATATGCCCACCATTTGCTGAAAATTTCCAGCCAGCATAAACATAGCATAAAGCTCAACAAAGTTCAGAATTGTTGCTAGAAACTCATCGGATGCATCCCAAACTCTTGTTTCTCAACAGTGCTGACTACACAACCATAGTAAAGTATAAACCAAGCCAAAACCATGGCTGAAATGTCAATGACATTCAATACACATGTTGCTGTCGATAGAACCAGCTGAATACCACCGAAACTAATGATCATACACTGAAAACTAGCACTTGGTAATCAGTCTCTCATGATCATAACTTGATGCAATGTTCAGTTTCAGAGTTGCGGTGAGAACCATACCCATTTGCATACATACTACAGTGACTAGTACATTGAATAGTGACCTCATGGCAGACATACTGTCAGCACAATACCTTGGATGCATGCTGAATACATCCGAGATCCACTATACTCGAGAGCAGTCCTTTCCTGGAGGAGTGGAAGTACTACCTCCCCCTTGAGTATCAGGTGGTACTTTGGACCCGTGCCATGCTGAACCTGAAAGAGCCCGATCCAAAGTTGGCTCTAAGTGAAAGGCATCAAGGTAAAGCTACAATAACTGAGGATGGCCTGCTAAGTCATCCTCTTCCATCCATTTAGCATCCATTGGTGAATAGTTGTGAAATTTCACCCAATAGCTTATGGAAGCTTTACCTTTGACATTTTCTCTTTATGTGCCAAAATCTGCTCAGATACTAATATCTTATTCAACTCCTCTACATTGGACCGAATTTCAGCAGATACATCCTTAGGCACATCACCATAAAAAGGCCTCAACAAGCTCACATAAAAGGCATAGTGTGTCCGCTAGTCTAGAGGCAATTTCAGCCGATATACCACATTGCTGATCCTCTCTAATACCTAGAAAGGTCCATAGTTCCTCATTCTGAACTGCAGATACATTCTCGTTTGCCCTTTCATCTTTTTCAGCCTTGACTTTTCAAAACGCAGCAATACATAATCACCCTTTAAGAAATACAACACACATCCATGGTGATCAGCTGCTCCCTTTTACGTTCCTTAAGTTCTCTTAAATGCATACTTTATCCTTACATAAGCTGTAATAAACTACGGCATCTTTTGCCTACCATGCTTCACTCGCTAACATACAACGCATGTCCAATCTTTCATCACATGCAACCCAGTGTGATATTCCATACATCACTGATTCTCTCATGTGGTATCATCGTTATCAGCTTGTTGTTGATTAGGACAGTTCCTAGCAATGTGACCCTCCTGTTCACATATGTAACATTTATTAGCAGCCCTCAATTCTCTATGCTCTGCCACACTTTTCGAAGGTCTTTGCTGCTGTTTTTGCCTCTTTTCAGCCTGATTTTCAGATCTGCCATTTTTCTCAGCCTTCATTTCCTTGACATTTGACTCATTATGGTCTTGAAAGCTGGCATCTTTTCCACACAGCAATGTATCAGCTGTAATAGCAGTTTCTATAAGCTGAGACATACTTGAAACAATGGATTTAATGCAAAAATCCTTGATTCCTTTAGGCAAACCACATACATACTTCTCCACCTGCTCATGAAGGGGAACTGACCGATAAGAAGTGACGGGCGGCAATGCATCCCAAAACTTCTTATTGAATTGCTCTAAATTCTTGCATTCCTTTGCATCAAGCTTGTTCCAAGCTGTCATGATGTCCACCTCAAAGGTACTAGGCAACCAATTTGATGCAAACATTTGCTTGAATTGTACCCATGTTGATGGTGCTCTACCTTGCATCAAGAGCGTGGACCACCACTGCAATGCATTTCCCTTCAAGAAAGTGGTTGCCTTTCGAATCTTAGAGGATTCGGTGAAGTTTCCCCCGGAATAGGTTGCATCAAACTGCTGAATGAAAGTCAAAGCTTTCAGCCTATCTTGTGCACCCCTGAACGGTTCAAATTTCACACTTTTACCTCCCTCATCATAGTCGTATGCTGGACCTATGGGGGTTAAATTGTCATATACGGGCTGCTGCAAAAAGGGTGCATTTGCTGTATTTCCATGATAGCCAGCATTAAATGGAGCATTTGCACGACCAACACTTATTCCTTGAGCGCCAAAAGCACGACGGGGTATGGATGCTTGCCCATATGCGTGATTTTGCACACCAGGCATCATACCGATGCCGCCATACATCAGATTATGCATTCCATGAGCCATACCCGAGTACATTGGGTTATGCAAGCCATGCATTGGTTGCTGAAAATTATGGGGAGGTATGCCATACATTCCCACATTCGGTCGCTTACCCACCATAGCATGAAAAATTGTGCTACCACCAAAGTACGCTGGCTGCCCCAAATTCTCATGCAAACCTTGCTGTCCAAAAACCATAGGATTAGCATTTACATCATGAACTTGCATTTGCATTTCTTGCCCAACTGGCACCAACTACTTTTCACCATGAGTATCTTTAGGAGCATCTTGAGAAGGCTTTGGCTTGTTCTTCGGTGCATCTTGCTGTCCCGAAGTTCTAGAAGAGGATTTTCTCTTTTTGCCCTTGTTGTTCTTTGTAGGAGTGTTCAAAAACCGAGTAAACTGAGGATCTTTTGCCAATTCAGCAAAGATATTGGCTGCTGCCCTCATTTGATTCTTGAATGCATGATCGAATTCCATTTCCCCTTGTTGATCATCATCCTCTTTCTGCATTGAGGGTTCGAAGCCTCTTTCTGCCCTCAATCTCTGGTATGGATCCCAAGGTGGTTGCTAAACCCTAATTTTTGCTGTAAATTAGGATTTACTGCTGAAATTACAGATCACGCCACCAAAAATGGCTGAGATCTCCTCCGAATGGCTAAGAATTGCTGAGAATGGCTGAGCATAGGCTGAAGGAGATGAGAGAATGCTGTAGAGAGAGAAAATTCTGAGATTTGTCGCGAAGAACTAATCAAAATCTGCTGCCCTATTGTACCAGCCCCAAACGGATGCACCAATAAGAATAGGAGCATCAGAGACTGTGATCTTCAGGAGAAAGTGCATCAGCAGCAATTGCCAACTTCCCAAGGTCAAGAATATGCAATCTCCATCACCAAAATGGTCTCCAATGGTTGGGAAATGGCCCCAAAAGCTGGCAGCAACAGTCCAACACCTCTTCCCAACAGCTCCAAAATGAAAAAACGAGATTTCCCTCTCCCTTCAGCCCTATTTAGCCTTTCCCCCACTTGCATGGGAAAGTTTTGCCAAGTGGCAGCTTTCTTAATCCATTTTCAGCAATTTTCAGCCATTTAATTAATTTCATATTCAGCCCTTAATCCATGCCCAAAAAATTGACCTTGCCCATCCAAAAGTTAATTGGCTAGGCCATTTGCAACCCAAAGTGGTCTCATGCATTAATTGACCCTTGGACATGCATTAATCCATTAATGAGTGCCTAGTCCCTAGTGTCACCACTGACACTTAATGGCCAGTAATGGTCCTAGGGGCAAACTAACACCATAGTTCACCTAAGAACCTAACAAGTATATCTTGTTACAACTTTTTGCCTTTGACACCCATCTTTTTCACAGGGTCCTTGGGCCTTCAACTGTAAAAAAAAGTAGCTTACACCTCACATATGCAACACATGTGCATCTTTTAACTACACATTTGATTAATCCTTTAATAATCAAATGTCAATTAAACATAAGCAAAGCATTAAATTTTCATGTCCTTGTGACACCATAAAAGAGGCATAAGATGGAGAAGAGGGATCAGATGAAACGCCTTAGAAGTCACCTCCTGGTCACGACAAAGAACCATCAAGTGAGAGGACGATTAGTGAAAAAGAGGGACAACAAGAAACTCAATCCAGCAAACCGAAGGCGAAGACGCCTAAAAAGAAGGCAATGAAAAAGAAGCAGGAGGAAGAGAGGAAGAAAAAAGAGGAAGCAGACCTTCTTAAAGCCAAGGCTGAGTCAAAAAGAGCTGCGGAACAAGAAGAGGAGTTGAGAAGGAAAGAAGAGGAGGACCTGGCACAAGCTGTGCACATGTCCATTGAACAACAGTGCAGGCAGGAGGAACTAGCAGCAATGAGCCCGCCTAGGCAAGAGAGGCCAGGAACAAGTGCCCAAGCGGTAGAAGACTTGTCTTGACCCGTCCCTGAAGAAAAGGACAAAGCCACACTCCACTCAACCCCGTCTACCCTGTTGCCCACTACCCCAACCATCACAGCAACGCTAGGCACCCCAGCCACCGTGGATGCCAACAACCTCATGGCATGGGTGCAGTTCTTAGTCAATAAGGCATATACCCCAATGCCCACCTCCAGTGCGGAAACCCCAACTACAGGAGTGAAAATATTGGCTGTTGCAGATCTCGAATCTCAATAGGGACCCAAGCGACCAAAGGTAGATGCTATCACTATGGAGCCACAGGCCGTAAACCAGGACAAGCATGTCAGGGAGCTCTACGCTGAGTTGGAAAGGACAAAGGAGGAGAAGAGAGCGACAATGGCGATGTTGGAAACAAAAGGGAAATGGTAAATGCCTCCCAGTTAGAAAAGACCCGCGAAGTGGCCTTGCAACACAAAGAAATCCATGCATTGAAAGCAGAGCTAAGGGCCAAGGAAGATGACGAAAAATAGTGGCGAAAAAGACTGGAGGAAGAAAACCAGGAGTTAGTCGCAATGCAAAGGGAATACAAGCTCCTGGTTCTACAGCAGGCGGAGCTCGAAGCACAGGTGAGAAAACTTTAAGAGGGCATGGAAGAGCTTGCCGTGTGGGAAGCAGAGAGAGAGCACAAGAGCAGGAATAATGAAAAAAAGAGAGAGAAGAGGTAGAACGTGGAATGCAACGATAAAGGGAAGAACGAGCAACACTAGAGGAGAAGATGGGGTGCCTAACGGAAGAAAAAAAGGACCTTGTACAAAAATGGAAAAGACAGGAGCCGGTGATAGTGACACTGTCATAAAGGCAAAGCAAGGGCCTGGAAGAAATGAAAAAGAAGGCAAGGGAATGGGAAGCCAAGAGCGAGAAGCAAGTGAAGGATCTAGTGAGCCGCTTGGCCCTTGCAAAGGGAGGCCGAATATTAGCAGAAGGCAGGCGGGTGCCGCTTAAGCTAGCCTCGAAATCCAACAACGTACCTTTCTCAGTACAGTCTTAGACGTCACACTCTTTGAGGAGGAGAAGGCAATTGATGTGCTTAAAAGGAAACGAGAAATAGCTCGGAAGGCAATAAAAAAAGGGCTATGCTCCCAGGTTCAAGATGCAAGCCTCGACCCAATTAGTCAAGATTAGCAAGAGAAATGGTTAGAAGTAGGCTTAACACTAGAGAAGATTGATGCTCTGGAATTTCAAGAACGATAACCCTAGGAGGCAAGGGTAGGGTCAAGCCGTGAAGGAAAGCAACAAGATGAGGAGTGGATTCGAACATCCCCCTCACCACAACCAGAGCCCCCTCAAGAACAAGATGCAATAGTGGAAAGGAAGGTAGAAGCAAAAAAGAAGAGGGCTAGAATGTTAGATCAAGCACGCAAAAGAGTGCAAGCACAACCACTTGCAGTTTCACAGCCGCCCATCCCACTAGAAAGAGACTGCTTATCCATGAATTGAAACATAGAGCTGTCGATGTGGGAGCAGTGGGACAATCGTTGCCAACCCTTCGACTTCACCTTCCGATATCCGGTAGGTTTGAGCAAAGTACTATCCACGGGGGATGATGTTGGCTGGACCGACCCTTGAAATTGAAGATGTAGTTGGGCCGGCGGGTCATTTTTTTGTTGCTCGTGTTGAGGGGATTTGTCCTTTGAAATTGAAGATAAAGTTGGACGGATCCCTACGTGGAGAGAGGCGGATGTGCGGATCCGTCTTTGAAATTTAAGGTGGTGTTAAACATGGATTCGTCTTTTGGCCCTCCGTGACTGCCTTCTCCTGCGCTATTTCAAATGAGCTTCTTCATTCACTTTTTGATTGGGGCTGCCTCGGCCTTGGTTTGCCTTCATGGAAATGTTATCGCATAAAATGACGCCTCTCTTAGATGGGTGCTAGTCCTGAGACATTGTGGTTTTGAATCGATGAGGGTTTGATGAGAAAGGGCGGACGTGTGAGGCAATGATGACGGGGCTGCAAAGGAAGTGAGCTTGGGAAGAAACGGATCACTTGGTTGAGGTGTAGGGGCCGGGGGCGTATTGTATGGATGATGGGGCGGCCAAAGTCAGTGGTTGAGGCCTTTGTTTGTACCTAGAAGAAAAGAAGTTGCACTACCTGGGGGTGTCTCTGGAGTGTGTGATGCACGTGCTTGTGGAACTGGGAGATGGGTCTAACCTTGGGCAAGCCCTCGGTGGTGTCCCACACTTGAGGATCCAGTTTGTGTATAAGGGAGTTGCGGTGCATGGAGCTTAGAGTGACAAGTGTAATCATAGGCAAGAGTTACCTTTCTAGGTATGTCCTGCCCTTGATGTACTCTAAGCATGTGTGGTGGGGTATTAAAAAGGCTAGGGTGTTAGACACGGAGCCAACTGGTTGAGGCCCCGGACACACCTAACTTGAGAACCCCTAGGTGTAGTGACTATGACCTATGTGTAGCTTGCTGTGTCTATGTGTAATTTCTCTTTCCATTTCTGTTCTCTATGATTGCCTTTTCGCTTTGTGCCTCCTTGTCTTTTGTTTCTTTTTTCCTTATCTCTTGTCTCCTTGTTCTTCTTTTTTTTTTCTTTTGCCAAGTTACATAGTCATGATAGAAGTTAGGCTTTGTCATCGGAGTGAGGTGGAGAAGGGGGCTTAATAGATTTGTTAAGGAATTGGCGGCTTTGGAGATACCCCTTTAGGTTTAGGCGGACTTGAAGGGTAGTGGTGGAGAGGAATGGATGATTGTAGCGGGTGAAGTGGCTATCATTCATATCCTCTAGAAGAGCCAAGCAAAATGAAGGTAGTAGAGCAGCTCGCATCATTAGTTGAGCCATCACGCAACTATCTATAGTGTTAGGATCAAAATGGAGAGCTGGGAGGCCACGCTCCTACGAGATGGGGTCTTGCATAAGGAGTATCCTAAGTAATCTAAGGTAATTTCAAGTTGTAATAAAGGCGGGGTTAGGGCATGAAGAGAATTCGTTGGTCAAGTGGATTAGGGTATCATATAAATTTTTTGATGTGAAGATGACGGCATCTTCATATGTAGTACAATGAGAATTATAAATTATTGAAAAATCATAGCGGTTTTGGGCACTGGAGTCAAAATCCACTCCCACTCTTGGAGGGTAGGGCGTAAAGCTTGGGTCATTTCACTCGAAGGGTTGAGTGTTGCAAAAGGCCATCTAAGTGTCCATGTTGGTGTCGTAGACTCTTTTTTTCCACGTAGGTTGGCATTCGTAGCCGGGCACAGACCTTGGCACTTCAAAAACTTTATTTTGCTAAAATTCGGCATCTTTAGTGGTCCATAATGCGGGGTTCTACTCTCTGTCCTCCAACCATTTCTGTCCGAGTCTGCTTTCGATGTTAATCACCTCCTCCACTACCTTGATGGGCAAAACCCTATGCAGGGTGGTGGGGAATGGGAAGTTAAAGTTGAAGGGGCTCTTGGCTGTTTCTTGCCTCTCCCAGATTACAAGGTCAGCATAGAAGCTTGCTGGGGTATTGTCCTCACATGGTGGGATAGGTGCCTGGGGTGCCCTCACTCCCTTCGCATTTCATTTTCTTCTTGTTTCCTCCACCATTTGTCTTCTTCTTTCCCTCAGCACCGCCTTTCTTTTTGTGGAGGTGTTTGCGTGTTGTTGCTTTTCAGGCCGTGGAGAAGGAGGCAGTGGAACAAGGTTGATGTGTACATACTGTACGGCACGTATTTGCATGTTGTTTCTTACAGATTAAATTTTTGTGTCCGTAAAAATACGTACCATTGTAAAAAATATCAATCTTTATGGCATTTCATATCAAAATAAACATAAAAAGATCCAAATACATTTTAAATTGTGAGAGAGACATACAAGACAATCTAATAAGGTCTTTGCTAATACGCATTTGATTAGTAATCACAAAACCCTTGCCACACGTTGTAAAACTTGTTAGTTCAGAAATCAAACATTAGATATCAAAACCGGTTTTCAATCAGAGATCAATCTTCAATCAGCAATCACCAATCACCACTCTTAGCTTTATATAAACTGATGAATCAGTGTTTTTACAACAAAAGTCTCGACTCTCATCCATGTTAAAAGGCTGCAAATGCATCAAAACAAATTGAATACAATGTACATACTACATAGCAAGCTGCAACACTACATCATAGAAATGTCCTCAAAAGGCCCATAAGGGCTAGTCCAGAGTCTAGACTCCACAATGAAACGTGATCTAAGAGTCAAAACTCCTCATCAGATGATGACGACGACGATGCACCAGAAGAGAGCAAGTCCCCATCTGTCAGGACATTGCCCTCGTTGTCATACTCATGTGATGATGTGAAAGATGTATCATGAGATCCATGTGCTACATTATCATCTCTTGGCTCTCTCTTAGTATGAATGAGAGTGACAGTCTCATTCGCTTGAGTCCGCTGCGTACGAACAGGCAGCTTCCCTCGACGAATGCTCCTCCGTCTAGCGCTCTCTGAATCTGCAACCTCCTCACGCAAAGGTATTGCCAAAGCGTGTGCGCGTGACCTTGTGACACGGCAATCGATGCTCTTCAACTCTCTATGGAGTTGTATAATATTTGCTTGCTCGTCTCTGATAGGTTGCTCAATATCGTCCTCAGTAGAGGTTGCACCATCTTCACACGGGTCAGATTTGCTTGTGGAAAAGCAAAATCCGACAAGTCAGAACCACAAGAAATGACTTAATTATATTGAAATGTGTCAAAAGGCGTACAATATCGGATAGTTAAATATACCTGCTTGGGTGTCCCCAAAGCATGATAATCTCGCACGAGCTTCATGTTAGCTCGGCAATACACTAATCACTCCAGCTGAGCGGTACTAAGTCGATTGTGGATCTTTGTGTGAACCAAGGAGTAGACGCTCCAATTGCGCTCACAAGCAGCAGCAGAACAATCCTACGATCACGAATCACGATACGATTTTGGAGTCAAAACCCTTAATGAAGTAAACTTTAAAGATAGATGCAATTGTGAAAGAGTCAAGAGTACTTGCGAGAGGGTTCAGAGAACAAGAGGAGTCAGCTTTGGAGGACCTTGTCTTCCATAGCTCTGCCACCATGTGAGAGGAAATTTCGTCGTTTCCTCTCTCAAAACCACCGCTCTAGCAAAGGATGGTCCTAGATTGTTCATAAAACTCACCATCTCTGCATCAACCTCAAGTTGCTCATTCTTGTCGTACATTATGTTGATGTACTGGTCTTTCTGCGTGAGTAGAGTGCTCTCACTAAACAACTCTAACATCTTGTAGAAGGGATGAAGCAATGTAGTCATCCCATGAATGGGACGGCTCATAAACGTCCATCGCCACTCTACAATAGCCAGGATGTCACCTAGGCTACAAATTGACAAGCCAACATTCCAATAGTCATTATATAATATAACTTTAAACATATTGTTGCAATGTGCATATTATTTAATATTAATATAATCTACCAAGAACAATATTCAAGTGTACACTCATCGAGACTTCGTCAATGTCGTACATGCAGCAATATGGCGCTTCATCTCCATGAAGAGATGTGATGATAGACCAGTCCAAGAGTAGAGCCCTCCATATCTGTGACTCGGAGGAGGACATGGATAGGCTGCAATGCCATTGTCAAGCTCTGTACGTCTGTCCAAAAGGCCTCGTCAAGCACTTTCCGTTGAATGTATCTAGTAGCCTCTGTCTGCGCATGGTGCATAAACCTCCATTTTGGGTCCACCACAATCTGTAGTACCAGGTCCTGCAATCTAAAAAGCCTCTGCAAGACTAGGAATATATAAGAAAACCTAGTCTTTGAGGGTCGCACCATATCAAGTGCACTATGGCTCCCGAAGATGGCCAAAGCCTGATGTTTTTTTCGGAAAAATGTAGTAATCTTCGTGGCATCTGCAACATGAGGTTGCACCCATGGCAACTTTCCAATATCCTCCATCAGCAGGTCCAAGCAATGTACAGCACAAGGAGTCCAAGCAATGTGAGGAAACTCTGCCTCGACCAATTCACCCATACACTTGCAATTTGAAGCATTGTCTGTCACCACTTGGACCACATTCTCTGGCCCAACATCCAAAATTTCCTGTCTGATGTGGTGATAAATAAACTTAGCACTGATGGATTCTCCTGCCTTTCCTGCATCCACAGCGCGCAAGAAGTATATTGCAAGACATGAGGACACCAAAATACTGATAATGTGTCGTCTACGCATATTACTTCTGCCATCAGATATGATGGCGCACCCAAAAGATTGCCATCCTGCCTTGACAGGTACCAATGCCTTCTTGATCAAGGCTTTCTGCTCTTCAAGCATTGTGGTACACATTTTGTTATACTCCACCCTGGACTGCGAGTCTGTGTGGCCAACCTTTGCTATGGCCCTCACCATTCTCTTCCATTGATCAGTCCTCAGTACATTGAAGGAGATGTTGCACTCCACAAGAGTGCGAGCAATCTCCATCTCAGCTATTTTTGGTCTCTCTTTCACCCACGAAAGAGATGACACACGTGAAGGCAAAGTACTCTATCTCAGCACATGTGCATCATCATCCTCATCAACCTCTTGCATGACACGGGCCCTCTTTCTGCCCCGTGTAGGTTGGCTATCTTGTGTGGAAGAATCACCCATTTGCCCTACAAGCGCATCATGAAGTGCATCTTGAGTGTGCTGGCTGCCCCCCTTACCTTCTTTGAACCCTTTGCTGTTGATGAATTCTTAGCAATGAGCTTGTCTCTGATATCCTGCGGCACTTGCTTGCACCCACCACAATTTTTGGTGGTGCCAATACCTGTCAAGTGTATCACGACACAAGAAATTATGCTCGTGAGCTCGAAGTTCCAATACTTGCACTACCATCTACTCGAAGTTGCAATACTTGCACTACCATCTACGTGTGCCAGTGTCAGCTTGGGTTGGCGTATTAATAACACGGATGACATTGGTGTGCTCCTGCTAATAGGGGTTTCATGGCTTCGGCATATTGGATCCTGAAAGATATGTGACACAAAGAAAGAGAGAGAGCTTAGAGCATACTCCAAAGGAAGAAAGAGAGAGAGAGAGAGGGAGAGGGACTCGGGAGGGAGCGAGAGAGAGATGAGATTAATCATGTAGTACATTGGCCGCTCGCCGTTGAGAGAGAGAGAGAGAGAGAGAGAGAGAGAGAGAGAGAGAGAGAGTAGTACGAGACAGAGATGCATCATGAGGAACCAAGGCCATGAGCGAGAGAGAGTATGAGAATTACTTGGTTGCAATGTGCACAGTATGCAAAGACAGAGCGAAACAAAGTGCTGCAGGCGAAATTCCGAAATAAGCCCAAATTCGTACGTTGAAGGTCAAAGGGGTTAAAAAAAATAAATGTACGGATCGATCCGTACGCGTATGATCCATATGGTACGGATTGATCCGTACGTGTACGGATCCATACAGTACGATCCATACGATACGAAACGATTTGTACGTACGTATTGCTGCAACCTTGTGGTGGGACAAGCTCTTCCTCGTGTGGTCCCATTTCAAAGTTCATATTTACCTCCCTCTCCTGCCTTGGCTTCTGCTGCTCTTCTTGGGTGAATCCAAGTGCATCCACTTCCTGTGGGGTTAGGCCTGCCAATAGGAGGTAGTGGCATTGCTCTTTCAAGCTTAGGCCAACTCCCCTAGGTTGTGGTGGCATTTGCAGTCTTGCTCTCGGGAGTCTACGAGCCATTCACAGTTTCTTTTTCATGGTCTCTATGGATTCTTCCTTCTCTGCCAGCGTGACATCCAATACGGTATTTAAGAAGGCGCGTTGCTGCATTTGGAAGCTCAATTGCGTGACTTACGCTCTGCTTTTAGCAAGTATTTTGTCTTTCTCTACTTGAGCTAGACGGCATGCTAAGGTTTTAACTCTTTTTTCATTCTGGTTGGCCCATTCTTCTGCTCTCCTTTTTATGTCTTCGAGGCTTTTCCCCTGTCTCTAAGCTAGCACTATTAGCCTTCGTTCTTGATCTTCCATTTCTTCCCTTAGCTTCTGCTGCTCTTCCTGTGCGGAGGCAGCCTCTTGGGTTAATCTTTCCACCTCTCTTTCATACCTGCGAGCTCTTTCCTCCTTCAGCTTCTCCAGTTTTTTTGTGGCTTTAGTGATTTTCTGCATTTCAGCTTGCAGATCTTTGTAGAGCCCTACAATCTCTCCATTGTGCCGTTGCAGGCATTGTATGGCCTCGGTTTCTTCGTCCAATCACACACGTCATTCTGCTTTTGTCTCTTCTTTAGTTTGTAGGTGCTCCTTTAGCTCATTAACTTCCCTTTGGACCATGGCTATTTGGCATGTTTTCTCCAATTGGAATGTAGCCATGGTCTCTTTTTCGGCTTCTAGCTCTGCTACTGCGATTTTTTTCTCCTCCTTGGCTTTCTCTAGCTAGGAGAGAAGCTCCTTGACATATTCATCGTATTCTCTAGGTGGCCTCTTTGTTGCGGGAACGGAGGTTGTGGAGATTGCCACCTTTTGCCTCCTCGGGTCTTGCCTCGACTCGACATCTATTGTAACCGGCCTTTTGGTTCCTACCAGAGGGGTTCCTGCTCGTGCTCCTTGGCTCATTTCTTTATTTACGAAGTACTGGACCCAAGCCATTAGGTTGCTAGCATCCACCTGGATTGTAGAATTGGGTGTAGACATTGCAGTGGTGGTGGCGGGCGCCAAGGGAGTGAAAGTGGGGGTGATTGGGGCCTTGCCCTGTCTTCTCGCACTGTAGGTGGTACGAACTCTGGCACATGGGTGCTTGAGCTCGGCCCTTCATCTTTAAGCGGGCTCGCGGATTGTGGCTCGTCCTACTTGGACTGTTGCTCAATGGACCTGCGCATAGCGAGGGCCATGTCTTCCTCCTCCTTTCTTCTCAACTCCTCCTTCTCCTCTTCATGCTTTCTCTTTCTTTCCTCCTCGACCTTTTTGGACTCCCTGCGAGCCTTTCGCAAGTCCGCTTTCTCTTTTTTCCTCCTCTTCTCTTCTTGCTTTTCTAGTGCAATTTTCTTCTTTATCTTTTTAGCCTTTTCCCAGCTAGTCTGCTCTTCTTGTTTCTTGTTTTCTTCTTCCTCACTCAGCATCCTTTTGCTAGAGTGTGCCTCCTGTTCTTGGTGAGGTGGTGACCTGCTTGGTGTTTCATCTATTCCTTCTCCTCCTTCTTCCTGCCCTTGCCCTAAGGCTTCCCTGATGATAGCGGTAAGAACCCCACCGAATCCAATGGTTGAGGCCTTTGAAGATGAAGCTTTTCTTTTAGCCTTGTAGCAGGGGATTTTCCTTCGGTGGGCTGTCCTTCCGTTGCCAAAGCCTTCGCCGAGGTCTCAGTGGTCTTCCTCACAAAACCGCTAAGGTTCACCTCATCTAGTGACTGTGCTGCAATGCTCTCTAACAAGGGGACATTAATGCAACTTATGATGATGTTGTACCTTTGACTAGAAAACAATGCGTGCACCATCTTGGCTTGGAGTTGGACTTCGGGATCCAAAATATCCACCAAGTTGACACCGTTGTTAATGTGGATCTTCACCTTGTCCATTCTTAGCAAGGCATATACGTTCATCTTTGGCTTTCTCTCTACTTTGTTTGGCAAGCTCTATACTTTTTCCACTAGCACCTAATGAGTTTCCTATTTCTCATGCACAATTACAGTGCCGTGGTTCTTGTGGAAAGTCCGCAAAAACTCTGCACAGTGAATGTAGTCTATCCCTTGGTCTACTGCTTCCATGTATTTATGCAAATTGCATTGCTCAATGATCTGCCTCATAGACCATTCTTCGATGGCTACGTCTTCTAGGTTGAAGATATGTCGGAACTTAAACTAGTTGAAGGCTTGTGTTTCCACTGAAAGATCGTATTTTTCTTGTTCTTCTTCTGAAAAAGGCAATTTGCTAGCCTTTTCTTGGCTTGCCATAATGGGTGCTTGCCATGAAACCATATTTGCCATTAGTGCTATTCAAAATAGTCACAAGCAAAAGGAAACAACTACATATTTGCTAAACTAAATTGCTTGAGTGCAAAAGTCAAATTTTCTTTCAATTAGTCTATTGATTTCAAATTTTATTGACCTTTTACACACTCACAAGTTGTTTCATCCTACCATTGAGGTTTTCAATGTGTGCATTTCCTTTATTGTTTTCCTTATGTGTTTGGTTCGATTTACCTTATCCTTACCTTATCCCCTTTTCTTGGAATTGAGAAGAATTCTTCCTAGGATTGAGTGCTAGAGTGTAGAGGGTGTTCTGCGCATGGATATAGTGCTTTACTTTTGTATGAGCCAAGCATAGAAGTTTGGATTATATTCCATGTGAGCATACCGGTCCATGTTGAAGGGTCGGTTGTTGCCGCGCTGGGTGATGTAAGTAAGGACATCGAGCAAGAAGTCACCGGAGTCCATGTGACTAGCAATGTGCAGTTGTTTCTTGATGAGGATGTGATCTTAATAGGGGTGTCCCTGAATATGCTGTTCCATGGGTCGGTCACGAATGGTCGTTAATACCCTATAAGAGCTTGGAGCAACATAAGTTGGGTCGTACTTCGATGGTTTGATTGCGCGTCGTTGCTCGGTATTTGACATGACTTGACATCCCTCGAGCTGCCATTGGAGGTGAAGAGTGTACCATTTTTTCAAGAAAGGGGAGTTGTTGGCTGCAAGCTGTTTCAAGTCTTCTATCTCTTGATTGTTGCCACAAGCTGTGCGCTTGTCATATGAGGTGATGAGGCATTGTTGCTGCACTTGTTCGCGGAAAACCTCAGTGGTAATCAGCTGCGCAGGTGCCTCGGAAGCCTTGATAAACACAAATTCCGATTCTTTCCAAGAACAAGGGAGTGTCCGTACTTTTGTCGCTATAGGTTCGTGTCCAAGAGTCCCAAGTCTAAGTGGTCATAGCTTTTAGCAAGTGACATTAAAGTTGCGTCTAAGTGTCTAAGACAAGTAACCAAGTTATCCTCCGTATTTTCAGCTAAGTCTGTGGAAAAGGTTGGAATTGATTGCCGCTCATAAGAGGGTCGAAGGCTGATAGGTGGTTGAGGTTTGACAGAACTAGAGAGTTCGGCAGCTAATGATCGCAGCTTGGTTTGCTCCTGAGATTGTAGCTTGGCCTCATGTTCGATGGGTTAAGTTGTAGTTGCGGTTGTCATGCTATTAGATGCTTTTGAGGTTTGAGGGGTACCATCAACGCTAGATTTGGGTGGTTTGTTAGTAGCAGGCTGCAGTTTTGGGTGATAGATTGGTTTAGGCACTGTTGATCTAGGCTTTGGAGGCTCTGTGGACTTAGCAGCTTGATTCTGTTGTGGCTCGAGTGTCTCTGGCTCAATGTTTCGTGTGGCCAAGCTCGAGGGTGGTGTTTGAGTAGGACTTTTGGTTGTTTTGGCTTTAGGTAGCCAAATCCAAGTGTTACTTGCATAGCAGCTTTGTGCTTGCAATAAGGTTTAGAGTGTGGGCCCTTAGCTTCGCCAAGACGTGGGTGTTTGCTTCTAGGTGGCAATCCTTAATGTTTAGATACCCATTTGAACTGGGGTTCATTGGCTTCAGTGTTGGGTTCAGCGGGTTGCCGACATCGAGGCTTGGCAGGTTTTGATGAGTCACAACCCCCCTCCTTAGACTTGATGGTGGGGTTCTCTACCGGTGGCTTTGCGGACGGGGAAGGAGTCACGCCGCCCTTGTTGAAAGATGTAACTATTCGGACGTTGTCTATGGCTAGGTGGATACGTTGTGACTCGTAGTCGACATTACAATGAGCTTGCTTTTTAAAGGTTCGTCCTAACAACGATTCTGTACTTGCACTTTAGTGTTGGGCAACACATAGAAGATCATTGGCATGCTTTCAAACTCGATAGAAACTGCAACCTTGTACTTTCTCAAAAGTGTGTATAATAGGCCTTCATACGGGCTGAGCTTAGCGTTAGTGGGCTGTAATTGCAGTTTGCCAATTTGGGTCCAATGGTTATGAGTGAAGACATTAAAGTCAGCTCCCTCATCGATCAATGCATTGATGGTGTATGTGTGCTTAGCAGTGACCGTTATGCTTAGATAAGCTGGTTCTATAGCTTCCTTATCCTCATTGCCCATCTCAGTGATAGTGGCTACTCGTACTTGGACAGGGAGTGCTACCCTTGGAGGTTTATGAAATGGATGATGCATGGGAGGGAAGTACTTCTTTATGCGGTTGACATTGAAGAAGCGTATGCCCTTACCTTCTAGGGTTTCCAGTTCTACATTACCAGTTCGGCTGATGGTTCGAACCCTAAAAGGACCTAGTCTTCGAAACTTCAGTTTTTGCTTAAGTCCTTTGACTGAGTACAGCAGTACTAAGTCACCCTATTCAAAGTTGCGCTGCTTGACATGCTTGTCAAACTAGTGTTTGCGGCTTGCTTTATTGCATATTAGCGCATGGGTAGCTAGGAGCCAGGTTTCCGATAAGTGTTCAAGCTTAATTAGGTGTTCTGTCTATGCCTCCTTCTCGTCCCATCTCTCTTGAAGGGCTATCCTGAGGCTAGGCACAAAGAACTCTAAGGGTAGAATTAGCTCCACACCATAGGTAAACCTAGAGAGGGTTTGTCCTATAGCCATCTTGTAAGCCGTGCGGTAGGCCCACAAGGCCGCGGTCAACTTGTTATTCCAATCATTGCGTGAAGCAGAGATGACCTTGGTCAGGACGTTTATCAAGATTTTTTTGTGGATTCAGCTTGACCTTTTCTCTGAGGGTAATAAGGCGAAGATTTCTGATGGATGATTAATGAGGAGAGGAGGTGAGCTATCACTTTCGTTGATGAAGTGTGTGTGCCTTGGTCGCTGACTAGTTCGATGGGGCAGCCGAACCATGAGATCACGTGCTTCCATAGAAAGTTTGCAGTGATCCTAGCGTCATTTTTTCTTGTAGCTCGTGGTTTTATCAATTTCATTAGATAGTCGGTGGCCACAATGATCTATTTGGCTTGTGAATACTGTGCCGCGGCACTATTGGGTCCGATGAAGTCAATCCCCCATTTCTTGAAGGATTGTCGTGGGATAATTAGGGTTAGCTCCATGTGATCCTTACGAATAGGGATCTTAGTTTGTTGGCACTCATCACAATGCTTCACAAATCGTGTTGCATCTCGGAAGAGAGTAGGCCACCACAGTTGGGACTACAATACTTTGCGGGCTGTCGCGTCTCCATTGAAATGTCCTCCTGTGATTCTGCTATGTGTCTTTGTGAGTACGTCATGCATCTCATACTCACACACGTATGTATGCAGTAACTTGTCTTGCCCCAACCTGTAGAGTTGGCTTGCTATCAACTGATAGGGTTGGATCGTCAGGATGAGCCGCCTAAATCGGGCCTTTTCTATTGGTCATTTCAGTAGTCCGTGCTCAAGCACTTGAACTAAGTCATCTGCCCAATATGGCATCGTGTCGGCTCTAAACAAATCCCTTTCGCTGGATAAACGGAATAGATGTGCGTCTGGCAGTTCGTCCACAATGCCTTGTCTAGTAGCTTCTCTCGTGGGGATGCGAGACATATGGCCAACCATGTAATGTTACTTCCCTTTACGTTCCACCATAGAGAAGTCAAACTCTAAAAGCAGAAGTAGCCATCTAGCAATGCGTCCTGTAGCGCAAGGTTTGTTAATAAGATACAACAAGTCTTGATGGTCAATAAAGAAGGTAAATGGCATAGCTAAAAGATAATTCCGAAATTTCTTTACAGCAAACACCATGGCCAAGCCCTCTTGCTCAGTTGTTGAGTAATTTTTTTTGGTCTTAGTGAGTTGTATGCTAGCAAAGCTCACTGGGTAATCCACGTTGTGTTCACTAGGTTGGTATAACATAGCTCGCACGACGAATTTCGAAGCGTTAATGTGCACATGGAATGTGAGTGTCCAATCTGGAGCTCGTAGAATTGGTACCGTGGTCAAAGCCTTTTTTAGTTCGTCATATGCGCGTTGGCATTCGTCGGTCCATTGGAATAAGATCAACAGTCTGTATAGAGGTCTAGTAATCAATGCATAGTTCAACAAGAACCATCGATAATACCATGTATGGCCTAAGAAGCACTAAACGCCCTTGTAATCAGTTGGGGGTGGAAGGTCGGCAATGACGTTGATCTTCGAGGAATCTGTAGCGATGCCGTTCTTTGACACCTCGTGTCCTAGGATGCATCCATGCTTCACCCAAAACTGTCACTTCAAGGGGTTCAATGAGAGACGATACAATTGACACCATTCAAAGACCGCTTGAAGTTTGTCTAAGTGTTTCCTTCAAGTAGAGTGAACACACAAGTCATCCACGAATACCTCTAGCTCCTTCTTGAGCATGTCTTTGAATATAGTGCACATTAGTCGTTGGAAGGTAGCTGGTGTGTTAGTCAACCCAAAAGGCATAACTATATAGGCAAAGACACCCCATTCAGTGGCGAATGCGGTCTTATGCCTATTGTTAGGATGCACTTGCACCTGATTGTGTCCGGAGAAGCTGTCCAAAAAGCTATAGGCCTTTTTACTAGCCACTCTCTCGAGCATGTACTCGGTGTATGGTAGTGGGTAATTATCTCTCTTTGTAGTTGCGTTTACCTTCTTGTAATTGACACATACTCTAATCTTTCCATTCTTCTTTAATACAATGACTATGGGGGAAACTTAGTCCGTGTGTTCAATTTCATAGATGAATCTTGCTCTTATTAGCTTGTCAATTTCTTCCTTGACAGGGTGGGCATGCTTTGGATTCATGGGATATGGTTGCTACTTGACGGACGTTGTTCCAAGTGTCATGGGTATGTTGTGAGTCACTACACTCGGGTTTACCTCTTTAAGCTTTTCTAGGGACCAAGCAAAGACGTCAATATACTGTTGTAAGAGAGCAATGAGACTTGCTTCCTCTTCCTTAGTCAAGTCATCGGCTATAAAGACCGGTCGCGGTGTCCCGCCAAGACCCACGGACCGCTTATTGTTCAAGTGTTTCAAGCCAAGCACTAAGGACTACCTCTCACATAGCCGACGTGCTCTCTCTCTCTACGAGTGTAGTGAGCTTACCTCCATGCCTGATTGAGTTGCCTTTTCTCTCGAGTACTCCAGTAGCTCCACGATCCAAGTGCAAGCTTTAAGTGAGCTCGATTCTCAAGCTACATACTCTAAGCTCCATTGCCGCGAGTAAGAGAAGAGAAGAGAAGAGAAGAGAAGAGAAAATGGAGAGCTTCTCCACCATGGTCCCTTACCCTCACACACACACTCTCTCACTCTCTCACACTCCCTCTCTCAAGCACAAGCTCAAGCAAGTAAAAATAAGAAGAAGAAGAAGAAGAGAAGAAGAAGAAGAAGAAGAAGAGGAGAGTTACTTTTGGCTACACACAAGAATGAGCTCTCATTCACTTTTTGAACTTTATATACAAAACCCTAAATCCCTTTTGGGCGGTCATTCCCTTATCCCCTTTTTTACATGATTGGCCATTGCGGCAAGGTCCTTTTTCCCATTCCCTTCTACTTGGTTTATTTCTTTGATTTATGCCCATCTACCCTTTTACAATTTGCATAGGAGGGAGCCTGGCGCTTCTTTTTAAAATTGTGGGGCGCCTTCCACTTAAAAATGCGCTTTTACCTTTAGCTTGATTTTAGAGGCCATCCTTGTGCCTTCGCTTGTTCTCTGTCTTGCTTCTTCCATTGCCTCCGTATTTTACTTCTTTTTCTTCCGTCTTAAGCTAGGGTTAACACTCCTCAACCTTAGGCTGAATTTCAGTAGATACATCCTTTGGCACATCACCACTAAAAGCTCTTAATGAACTGACATGAAAAGCATTGTATATCTACCAATGTGTAGATAATTTCAGCTGATATGCCACAGTGCAGATCTTCTACAACACTTGCAAGAGCCCATAGTGTTTGTTTCATACTTAACTTCGGATACAACCTCTCTTTTCTTTAATCTTTTTTTTTGCGTTACCTTTTTAAAATGCCACAATACATAATTGCCCTATTCTAACTACGAAGCATGTCTATGGCGATCAATTGTCTTCTTTTACTTTTCTTGTGATCTTTGAAGTACATACTTTATCTTTGCATAGACTGTATCCAAGTTTTTCACATAGCGATCAACCTCAAAGATTTTATCCTTAGTATGCAAAATAAGTGGTACCTTCTTGCCACCCTCAACAACCTCAAATGGCTTTGCTAGTGGAACTATGCATCGTGCTGTTGTAAGAAAACTCAACCAATGGTAAATATTGCTTCTACTATGTCTTATGATTTGAAAGATAGCACTCCAAAGAATTCAACATTGTGGAATTTTCCTTTTTGGATTGACCATTTGTTTGCAGATGGATCATGGAAGGATGATGAGAATTTTAGCGTGGTATCTATATTCTCAAACAACCCTTCCAAAATAAATTGATCACCCGAGAATCTTGATTATTGATGATCGACTCTAGCATACCATGATACTTAAAGATGCGTTACAAGGATAAATGTGCCATATGATCAGGTTGGGTCTTCTTTCAAATGATAGTCCATATCTCATCATTTCTTGTAGATGTTCTAGGAAGCTTAAAAATGAAATCCATAGCAATGCTTTGCCAAGGCCTGTTTGGAATAGGCAAGGGCTGAAATCAGCCTTCCTTCTGTGGATGGGTGGTAATTCCTTGATTACAACTTAGTTATAGTAGCAACATTTATTACAAAATTGAGAAATGCAAATTAACTCACAATCTTAGACAATGGACATCTTGTTGGCTCCAAAATTGACTCCCCTTTCGGTATTTCTTTGTCTTAACTGAAGAAAAAGTTGATATACAATGGGATTTTCCCAATCCCTTTCGGTATTCCGATTCCCCTTGCTGTTCAAAATGACCAGCAAGTCTTCAATCTGATTTGCCCCTTGATTCAGGCAGTCAATTGGCCTTCACTTGCTTCGATGGAGATGGAAAATGTCCCAAATTCATTGATTTGTTGGTCCTTCCACTTGAATTTGATTGAAAACAGCTTCAGCCTTGTTGAATCTAAGTCTTGGAGCTTCCAATTTTTGGCACACTTCCTGAGGTTGTTGCTAAATCCCAATTTATGTTGTAGATTAGGGTTTACAGCAGAGAAATCTATATTTTCTCAGCCTTTGGTAATCTCAATACTGTAATCTTCAGAGCAAGGCTAAGAGATGAGAGAGAATGCTGAGGAGGGATAAAATTTAGAATGTTTTTGCAAAGAACCAAAGAAAACCAGTCATTTATTGCCGATGCCTTGTCAAACATCCATGGAAACTGTTACCTGCAGCTTAGGACCACCAAATAGCTTACTGCTCCATTCTATATGCTATCATTTGCACTAAAAGAACCTTGGGCTGGTGTCATCTGCTCCTGGAGAGCTTCAAACTACTGCCACATGTTGTAGGATTGATTCCTGGTGCCTGTAAATCGCATGACAACCTCTTCTTGCTCTCTAACAACCTTCTTCACTCTCACAATGGCTCGAATAGACTCCACTAGCCCCTAAAAACGTTTTTTTTCACTTGCAGGGGCAAGTTTTGCCAAGTGGCAGCCTTCTAATTCCATTTTCACCATTATTAATTTTTAGTCTTTAAATATTGATAATTAATTTTATAATTATTTCGATGTCCAAAAAAATAATCTGATTGGTCAATAATTAAATTGACTAGGCAACTTACATTCTTGAGTGTTTGTGCCATCTTTGACCATTAGATTGACGTTAGGTACCATTAAACGTCACTTCTCTAGTGTCACCAACAATTGACACTTATGGCTAAATGAATGACCTAGACTAATAACTAGCACCAGATACTAGCAACTACTTGTGCAGCATAACTTATAGCAACTTTTGGCTTTGACATCTCGTGATTTCCTTGGATCCCAGGCTTGTAAAGTTACTCTAAACCTAGTTACACCTCACATGTGCAAGATTTACTTAACCATGTGATTAAAAAATAATCCACGTGTTAAGTGAGGTTTCAAAAATACATGTCTTAATGACAGTACTTCCCCTTAAAATCCTTGTAATTTTCCTCGATTGCATTGCCAGATGCATCAAAAGAAAAATAGTAGACTGGAATTTCCACAAGACATCATAGTTAACACAATATTGCGCACTGCTGCTCAGCCATTCTATATGCCCAACACATGTTGAAAATTGCCAGCCAATATAATATATTATAAGACTCACAAACAATCTCAAAAACATTACCAGATTATTATATGGGATGTCTATTTCTCATGAGTTCAACTCATTTGGCGAAACCAAACTATAGTATAGCATAAACCATGGCTAAAACATCAATGGCATCGTAACATATGTTGTTGTCCACAAAACTAGTTGAATACCACTGAATATTAATGATTATACACGGAAGATCAACATTTGTTAATTAGTCCCCGATGATCATAATCAGTGGAAATGTACAGTTTCAAAGCTGGAATGAAAGCCATATCCATCTGCATACCAAACATAGCGAATAGCGACTATGCACTAAATAGTAATCTCCTGGCAAATATACTATCAGCTATAATACTCTGAATGTATGCTGAATACATCCGAGATCCACTATATCTAGAGCTGTCCATCAATGAGGAGCGGAGGTGCTAGCTCCCTCATGAGCATCAGGTAATACTCTGGACCCTTGCTCTGCTGAACTTGATTGAGCCCAAACGAAAGTCGCGGGTCTAATTGAAAAGCATCAACGTAAAGGTGCAACAATTGAAGATGGTTTGCCAAGTCATTATCTTCCATCCATTTGGCATACCTTGGTGAATAATTGTGAAACTTCACCAAGTACCTTTTGTTAACCTTACCCTTGATCTTCTGCTTTATGATTAGATTTACTCTTTTTCTCAGCCTTGGCCTCAGTGACATGTGGCTTGGTATCATTATCTTGGAATCTTGCATCCTTTCCACGTAGCAATGTGTCGGCTGTGGTAGCAATTTCTATGAGCCGAAACATGCTGGAAATAGTGGACCTAATGCAAAAATCTTGAATACCCTTTGGCAAACCACAAATATACTTCTCCACCTGCTCATGGAGGGGTATTGCGCGATAAGTAACTGGTAGCAATGCATCCCAAAGCTTCTTATTATACTGATCTAAGTTCTTGCAATCTGTGAAATTCAACTGATTCCAAGCTGTCATAATGTTTACTACTTAGCAACCAATTTGAAGCAAACATTTTCTTGAACTGGACCCAAATGGTAGGTTACTTCCCTTGAATAAGAAGCGTAGACCAATATTGCAATGCATTTCCCTTAAAAAATGTGGCTACCTTTCGTATCTTAGATGCGTGTGTGAAGTTGCCTCCAAAGTAGGTTGCATCAAACTGCTGAATAAAAACAAGTACTTTCATCCTATCTTGTGCACCACTGAAAGACTCAAACTTCACACTTTTCCCACCTTCATCATAGTCATTTGGCGGATCTATGGGAGTCAAGTTATCATAAATAGGCTGCTGCAAAAAGGGTACATTTACTGTATTTACATGATAACCAGCACTATCAGATGCTCTTATATGACCAGCACCAAATCCTTGTGCTCCAAAAGTCCTTGGAGATGTAGATACATATCCATATGACCCATTTTGTTCCCCAGGCATCATGCCTATGCTATTATACATGGGTTTAGGCATTCTACTTGCATTACTCAGAGACATTGGGTGTTGTGAGCCTTGCATTGGTTGGTGGTGTATACCATAGGGATTTGAGCCATACATTCCCATATGCAGAGCTTGTCCAACCATAGCATGAAAAATGGTACCACCATCAAAGTATCCTTCATGTGCATAATTAGCTTGCGGCCCATGTTCCCATGGATTGGCACTACTAAGTTTGTGCTCATTTGGCATTTTGGGCTCTTCCAAAGAAGACTTAGGTATTTCCTTTGGTTCTTGTGGTTGTCCCGAAGGTGTCTTATTCTCTTTGCCTTTGTTGTCCTTCCTTGGGGTATTCATGAATTGAGAAAATTGGGGATCCTTTGCCAATTCAGCAAAAAGATTTGTTGCTGTATGTAGTCGATCCTTGAAGCTATCATCGAATTCTTCAGCCCCTTGTTTGTCATCAATCTCTTTATGCATTGAAGTGTCAACATTTGGGTCATTTCCCACATTTTCAGCTTGCTGTCCATGTTGGCAATCATGCCCAACATCGATCATTGCATTTTCCCCTTCACCACGTGACTGACCAAGGAGTGATGCATTCTCTCCACTTGGTCCTGTATGACCATGTGAAGACATGCTTGCTATAATTCACTGTTGAGAGCAATTTCAGCACTAATGCAATAGTCCCAAGCTGCAATCAAGTGCCACGGGCCCGCCAATGCAAATGATTTGATGGTATCTCGGCTATGGAACCATGAAATCAGCCTTCCTTCCTTGGATGAGTGGTAATTTCCTAATTACAACTTAGTTATAATAGCAATATTTATTACAAAACTGAGAAATGCAAATTAACTCACAATCTTGGACAATGGACATTGTGTTGGTACCAAAATTGGCGCCAATTTCGGTATTTCTCATAATAGCCAGAAATGTCAGAAACATTCAGAAACAAAACGTTAGAAACATGTTTCGTAAGTTTCTTTTAAGAGGGGGTAAAATAAGAAACGTGGGTTTTTTTATATAGGGAATTTTAAATAGTTTTAACTAGGGAAAGAGGTTTTAAACCTCTATGAAACTCTCTCTTAGGCCAATCAAACTTGAGTGATAATACATGAGAGTCAATTGAGAATAATACGTTACATATCCATAATCAATTATTGACTTATATCAAAGTTAGTCTTTAGATAAGCTATACTATGGTTCAAACCTTAAACATAATGATTCATACATATTACACAAAAGAAAATTAAAATAAACATGTAAATAGCTCATGTACAATATGGATTAAGTTAAGTTGTAACATCATGATTCTCATTCCAAAACAAATTGACAAAATGTCAAAATTTAGAATGAATCATGATATATCATGAATAACTTGTAAAAGAGACTAAAGCCATATAATAATCAACTCTCAAGACTTTTAGAATCTAGATACTAGATTAGTAGAGTCCAATAACTAAACAAAATTCTATAAACGTAGTTTCTCATCCAAAATCTGGAGTCCTCACGAGTCATTACTTATCATCATGATTATGTTTAACATTACTCAAATAGTTTTTATAAAAAAACCCATGTTTTTGGATCAAAGAAAAAAATCCACGTTTTTAAACTATTAGAAGTGTTTGTTACTTTAAGAAACTCAAAGAAAGGCATTTCTTTTGCTGCTATGGTATTTCTTTAACTTAAGAAGAAAAAGTTGAAGTACAATGGGATTTTCTCAATCCCTTTTGGTATTCCAGCTCCCCTTGCTGTCTAAAATGACCAACAAGTCTTCAATTTGATTTCGCGCAATCAATTGGCCTTTACCTGCTCTGATGGAGATGGAAAATGCCCCAAATTTATTGATTTGTTGGTCCCTCCACTTGAATTTGATTGAAAACAGCTTTAGCCCTGTTAAATCCAAGTCTTGGAGCTTCGAATTTTTGACACACTTCTTGAGGTTGCTGCGAAACCCTAATTTTTGTTGCAGATTAGGGTTTATAACAAAGAAATTTGAAATTTCTTAGCCTCTAGTGATCTCAATGCTGTAATCTTCGGAGCAAGGTTGGGAGATGAGAGAGAATGTCGAGGAGAGATAAAATTCAGACTTTCTTTGCGAAGAACTAAAGAAAACCAATCATTTACTACTGTTGTCATGTCAAACAACCATGGAAGCTGTTACCTACAGCTTAGAACCAACAAATAGACTACTGCCCCATTCTATATGCTATCATTTGCACTAGAAGGACCTTGGGCTGTTGTCATCTGCTCTTGGAGGGCTCCAAACTATTGCCACATGTTGTAGGACTGATCTGTGAATCCCTAAAAACTTTTCTTCCCACTTACATGGAGAAGTTTTGCCAAGTGGTAGCCTTCTAATTCAATTTTCAATGTTATCCAATCTATTAAATATTAATTTTCAGTCTTTAAATATTGAAAATTAATCTAATAATTATTTCGGTGCCCAGAAAAATAATCCGGTTGCCCAATAATTAAATTGGCTAGGCAACTAATGTTTAAATGCTTTCTATGCTATGGCTCATTCTTTCAATAGACAATCATGACATAAAAGAAAGTGTCCACAAATCCTTTTTGTGGCTTGAAAATGTGGCCTATCATCTGATTGAAAATGTATTTGATAATATCAACTTTTCAAATCTATATGGCTGAAAATGGCTGTCCCTTGCAATCTATCCATTGCATCATTGATCTGAGGGATCGAAAATTGGTTTTTGATCAGGATTTTGTTCAAAGCATGATAGTTAATGCACATACGCCATGAACCATCCTTTCTCTATACCAAAAGCATTGGGAACAAAAAAGAGATGAGTTGGGCTTACTTGTATCATTAAAAATAAAAAACTAAACGACATCCAATCAAGTATTAGGCAAGCCATATAGGAGCGCTTCTTCTAACAACTTATTCATTTGACTCATAATCTCCTCTTGTTGGGCTGTTGCGACTCTGTAGGGTGGCTTATTAGGTGGGCTACTTCAAGGGATAAGATCTATGCCATCATCTTTAGGTCTTTCAAGCGGTAGCTGTCTTGGAAGTGACTGAGAGTAGCAATTATCATACATTTTTAGAAATGAAATGTGATCTCTCTCTAACTTTGAAATGTTCATAATATTTTTATTATCAATCTTATTCTTAGTAAAAACCAAGTACGTTGAAAGTTGATTTTTCATTACTTTAGAAATAGAAGTGACAGATACAACAGGGACAATTTTCCCTTTCCACTTCATATCAGACCTTATGTTGAGTAGTGATCACTTTGGCATATAAATCCATCACTGCATGCATATGGTGGTATCGTGGCATATCGAGCAAAACATCACAATCCTAAAGTTGAGCAATAAAGAACCTTCGCTGTCCGCATATCCCTGAATGTACAACCAAAGCTTTTCGAGGAGTGGTGTGACAAGCTTTGCATGGCCCTTGTATACTATCCCAACTTTTCCCATGGATCCCATCTCATCCTCTTTGATGCCTAGATGGGTTGCCATGCGTACATAGATGAAGTTGGCTTGTATGTCATTATCAAAGAATATCAATGTATGCTGATATTTGATTTTGGACCATGCTTTGCATAACTTAGTCACATCATCATTGGGCTGATCACTATAACAACATCGGGCACCAATCCCATTGATGTTTTGGGATTTTTTCCCTTAGAATCTCCTTGATTTTCTGATTTTCTAGCTTGTTGTCTATTGGAATAGTCCTTTGCAATGTGACCCTCTTGTTCACAAATAAACATTCATTTGCAACCATCAATTCTCTATGCCATGCTGATGATTTCCAACCCTTTCTTTGCTGTTTTGGCCTCTTTTTAGGCTGATTTTCAGATGTGTGCCTTTTCTTAGCCTTAGACATATTTTTATTCGGCTTCTTCCCATTCCCTTGGAAACCTGCATCCTTCCCACACAGCAATGCATTAGCTGTAGCAGCAGCCTCTATGAGATGAGATATGCTAGATATAGTGGATTTTATGCAAAAATCCTAGATTCCTTTGGGCAGCCCACATATATACTTTTTCACTTGCTCATGAAGGGGTACTAGATGATATGAAGTGACAGGCAGTAATGCATCCCAAAACTTCTTATTGTAACATTTTCTTGAATTGTACCAATGTTGATGGTGCCCTACCTTGCATTAAGAGTGTGGACTACCATTGCAATGCATTTCCCTTCAAGAAAGTGGTTGCCTTTCGAATCTTAGAGGTTTGGTGAAGTTTTCTCTTGAATAGACAGTATCAAACTGTTGAATGAAAGTTAAGGCTTTCAGCCTATCTTGTGCACCACTGAAGGATTCAAACTTTACTCCTTTTCCACCCTTGTTATAGTCTTTTGCTTCCTCTTTGGGAGTCAAGTTGTTATACATTGGCTGCTGCAAAAAGGGTGCGTTTGTTGTATTTACATCATGACCAAGCCCAAATTAACCATTTGCATGACAACACTCATTCTTTGAGCTCCATAAGCATTTAGGATGCAAATGCATTACCAAACATGCCACTTTGTGCCTCGAAAATCAAACCAATGCTGCTATACATCGGACTATGCATATTTTCAGCCATATCTGAATACATTTGGCTTTGCACACCATGCATTGGTCGCTATACACCATACTTGTGCGGTGCCACTTGGACAGTGTCCCTTGTGGAGAAATTGTTCACTTGCCCAAGCGCCCTAGTATAAAGATGATGAAAACATGCAATGCATAGGAGGAATGTCGGACTTTGTGTGGTGTCGAGATTCATAAGGATATGGCCGTACTCGATCTCGGGAGTTGGCTTCATGTTGACCAAGGGACAAAGAAGATCCACCCTGTAATCTGAGAATACCACTTGAAAGGAGACCTTTGAAGATAGTTAGGAGACTGGATGAGCTATAGAACTCGAAACTCAACCTCAGGAGAGAAGCTAGTAGCTCCATGACTCCATGCTGGAAGGAATACGAAGGCCTAGCCACCAAGTCGTTGCTAAAGACCGAAGGGCCACAATCTAGGTAGATCTGCTAGAACTTGGGTATGAATAGAGGAAATAACTTCTCAAAGGAGAGCCACTCCTCGAAAGTGAAAGGTGGTGGTATGTGAAGAACTTCATGGCACATAGTGTCCCTCTTTGAATCGGAAGGAGTAGAAGTAGGAGCCTGCTCTAAAGCCAAAGAAGAACTGGAAGCCCCCTTTGAGGGCGAAGTAAGAAATTCCCCCTCTGAATTCCAATCTGAGAGAGAAAGGGAATCCAACCACTTTGGGCTCATGGAGTGTGAAGCATGTGATGACAAAGGAAGTGTCGACGGTCGTGCCGAAGAAGGTATTTAGGGCTCGGAAGAAGAAGGCGGAAAGCACCTAGAAGTAGCCTCTTGAACTTGAGTGGAAGAGGGTGGGGAAGAAGGAGGCTTAGGATGAGCTAAGGGTGAGGAACAGTCGCGGGTTCTCAGGAGACTGGACTGTGGAGGAGATGTGGGTTGGGGAAGCCACTGTCCTTGAAATGAGGTGGGGGAAACCTCTGCGTTGTGGGGTGGTCTCTAGGAGGGCTTATTGTCTCGTAAGGGCTTAGAGCCTCCGTGTGGTCGAAAGGACTTAGTGCGCATCGGATGCGGCTTATTGCCTTGAGCATAATATTGTGATAGCCGATGTAGAACGATCTCTGTGGCCTAGAAAGGAGAGGTGGCACAAGGAACACCTTGTGGAAGACGCAAATACTCGGGAGGGGTGGGGAGCAAAGGTCGATGTCAACAGTCTTCGGTGGGATGACCGTTCGTGTTGCAATAGGAGCACCCAGTAGAAGGGCAATTTGTCGGGGGAGAGGCCATGATACTGGTGTGGTAAACAAGATAAGGGAGGGTGGGAGGGAGAAAAAGGATATCTCCGAATGCACAGGGGAAATGATAGAGAAATCAAATGTTCATGTCAAACCCGCCACCAGTCTTTGTCTACTTTGATGAGGACGATCTTTGTGGGCACCAGCAAATGCAGCCAAGGAAGGCTGGATCTGATGCAGACGACAGTGCAGGAGAGAGAAAGACTAAAAAGCAGGAAAAAACAAGTAGTAGCAATCAACATGCTAAAATTAGCTCCGAACAGTGTGTGATAGGCTGAAAATAGACGTCAGACTGTTGTAGACAGCAATGACCAGCTTGGACTGCAATGTCCTCTGCGTCCGAAGTGTGGGCAACAAGCTGAAATACTTGAAATCTGCAAAAATGAGATTGTTTTTTGAATCGAGAGTGATCAGCAGCAGTCGCTCTGCTGTAAACAGTTGCAAACTGCGGATGGAAGGTTGGAAATAGGCGCTAGACTGTAGATGACAGCAAGGGACAGCTGAGACTGCGATGTCCTCCTCGAAGGGGGTGTGGGAAGCGAGCTGAAAACATCTGAAACCTGCAAAAACGAGAATTTGATGCAGCGGAAGAAGAAGAGAAGTGGATGCCGAACCCGCCCCCGTTCTTTGTTGTCACTGGAGTGGAGGATCTTTGCTACTCTTTGAGCAGATCCAACTTTGATACCATGTCAAAAGATGACGTACCAGCTAGGGTTTGCGGGGAGGAACACGGAGTGAACTCGACAAACATGGAGAAGAGAAGAGAAGAGAGAATAAATTCTGATGAATGGAATGATGAAGACCTGAATCATGGAGTGAATGTGATACAAGGGAACAAGGGTGCCGTAGCACAAGGAAGTAGATGAAGATAGGTAGGAACCATGGACTACAATGTCCTCCTGAAGGGGTGTGAGCGTAGTGGAGAGGCAAGAAAGAAGCGGTGATGGATTGAATGAATCAATTGTAAGGAATGAATGAGAGTGTGGCCTATAAATAGGCACAGTCAGTCTAGGGTGGCACCCCTTTTTGGGGCTGCAAACCCTAAATGCAAAACGTAGAAACACAAGAAACCCAAACTGTGGGTGAAGGGTTTCTCAACAGCCCTCTCTCGAGATGGAATATGGGCATGTCTTGTGTACGAGATGGTTGATTCTCCTTTGGCTTATCCAATTGAGGGGTGTTAGGTCTACCTTTATTACCAAACTACATTTCATCTTGGTTCTTGGTAGAACATGAAGTTTGATATTAACTCCTTCGTCGCCTTTAGTATCAACATCCATGGTTGAGAGGCAATTTCTACCATTCATTTGGTACCTTTAGGTTTTAGCTTTGTCTTCAACATAGGCCTCTTTTCCAGAGTACTTACTCTTTGCATTGCACGATCATGTTCATCTTTGTAAAAGGGCAATTGGGCAAATGAATAATTTCCCCTACAAGGGACATTGTCCAAGTGGCACCTTGCTCTATGTGCGTTCTCATCAGTAGCATTACCCTTTGCATCTCTCTAGGCAGAGCACCCATGAGCACCTTGCTCACATAGGATCTTCAACAATCTCCACCTATGATTTTGTCATACTCATACCTCAATATCTTTCTTCACCATTCCTTCATTAGTGGCATCCTTGTAGGTGACCTGGTATATACTCTTTGTTTTGGGATTTGTGAGCCAACCATCCCTCTTTCTGCCCATGGGCATTGTTACATTAAAAAAAAAGAAGACAGTTCAAAGTGGTTTAACATTGCCTTTGCAGGTCTTGATAGGCCATTGGGCAGCTCCTCACGAGCACCCTTTGCTCAATACCTTGGCCTCTTTGGGGCTTTTTGGACTCTTGAGGTTAGATAAGCATCACCTCTGTAGCCTTGGTAGGCTCTTGGGCAGTAGGCACGTATCCATTATTTGATACGTTGGTTGCTTTGGGGTGGGATCACTCAAGGTACACATGGGTGGCTATGCTTGCAGTCCTTTTCTGGTTCCAGATCTAGGCTTGAGATGGGATATTAGGTTAAGAAATGTGTAATGCGCATTAAGCTCTCATTGGCTCATTAAACAACCCCAAAACTCAAATGCACTCAGTGAGTTTCAGTGTTCCATAAGCACACTTCTCACTTTTTGGCTGGTTTCTCATTTATAAATAGAGTGTGTGGTAGATCACTTTGCATCCCAGTCAACCTCCAATTCATCCCCTACCCTCATTAGTCTACCTCATGCAGCATGCTACCGTGGTGATCTTCAGCTGGCACCCTCCATCTATTAGGCACCTCTAGTCTGCGTTTCACTTTAGTTTGCTGATGTCATCACCTCCAACTCTTGCAGTGGCCATCCTCAGCTGTCGCTTTCATCCTGATAGGCTGCATTTTGTTTCAGTTGTTGTTGCTGTCACCAGCCTGCTGCCATGGTCATCTCCAATTGCTGCCCTTCAGCCTGGCAGCTCCTACGTCCTGCATTTTGCCCCAACTTGCTGACATTATCAGTTTCACAACACTAGGACCAGTCTGTCTCTACATTTTGTTGTTAAAGCAGGAGCTTGGCTGCTGGTTACATTCTACATCTGATGGGCAGCCTCCTCAACATTAGACAACACATGTTTTGCTCTCTTGCTTGGGCCCTATTAATATGCAGTCGGAGGACAGCTGCATTTTGATCCACATCAGGCTCAATTGTTATCATCTTGCTCATGGTGGATCATCGTGTTGTAACTTCACTCCTACAGGTTGCGTTTTTGTTGCTTGCCCACTCTTGCATCAGATTCAACTTCGATTGGTAGTCACTTTACTCAGGATCTATCTTTGGTGAACCTCACACTTTGACTTCTCTCTCAGCCCATTCCCATGAGAGCATCGACTGTTGGACAAGGCTGCCCTTGAGCATTTTGTACACTTTCATTCATGATTTATTTATTTTCATTCATTTAATTATCTTCTTTCATGTGTTTTGTGTTTGAGTTCTCTGTGTTTCAATTGTGGTTGTGCACTCTATGTTATCTTTTGCAAACCCCACTGTACCTCCACATATCATAGGCACGATGTTTGTATAAAATGTGAGCCTTTCTAGAGTCAAGCCTTCTAGAGCCTCTAACCTCATGAGAGAGAATTGGTGCCCCAAACCAAATATAGAAAACACATTCCATTGGACTATCTTTAAATCTCATCTTAGCTTCAATGACCACACAGATACCATATCCACATATCATAGGCATGATGTTTGTATAAAATGTGAACCTTTCTAGAGTCAAGCCTTCTAGAGCTTCTAACCTCATGAGAGAGAATTGGTGCCCCAAACCAAATATAGAAAACACATTCCATTGGACTATCTTTAAATCTCATGTTAGCTTCAATGACCACACAGATACCATATCAATGACAAGTAAGCTTGCCAAGTAACCATCTCCATCCCTATGAGGCTTATTAGAGATACGCCTATTGGACAGTAATCAACAGAATGGTCTTCAAAGATGTTGCAAAGAGGGAGCTCATTTATTGGAATTGAAACCTGCAACCTCTATGAGTGATGCCATAAGTCAAAATTCTTGGTATAACTATGCTTGGGTTCATGGTCTAGGGCATCGATGCTTTAGATAAAGGTCAGCTGTTTGTTAGAGCCTTAGCCACAGACAGGTGGGTGTAGTTGGGACGTTATTCAGCAGCCACATGGTTGGGCGGCAAACTTAATTTTCACCCCCTTGATGTTGTTTCCTACTCTGATTTAAAAGTTCTTGGTCTGGCCAAATCATATTCAGTAGCTTGTATCGGAATAATGCTATGCATACACACTCATACACACACACACACACACATACATGCACGCGCACACATACTTTTTCAAAGAGGGATTGTTTTGTAGATGCTTACAATCTCTATGTACATGCAGAGGCAATTTCGGTCATATACTTTGAAGGACTACAGAAATCAACAAACTGGAAGGTATTTGGAACTTGGTAAACTTGGACCAGAAACTACGGAGTCCTTATTAAGCCAGGTAATGATTTTAATGAAATCATTCATGCTCCACAATATGGGTTCTTTTTGTTTTGCATTTTTATAGCTATGAATTCTCTCTCCCTCTCACAGTTGTGTTCACTTTTCCAGTATGTTGTGTGCATTAAGTGTATTCAGAACTGTGTTAATACCAAGATCACAATTCGTCTCAAAGCATCCAATGACAGATATACATCACTGCATTACTCTCATGGCAGTATCCAGTGCCTTACTGCTGCATTCAGAGTTTCAGGTATGATTAATTGGTCACTGATGCGTTCAGAGTTTCAGATGTGATCCATTGGTCACTGTTACATTGTAGACTTTCAGACACGGCTTTTGCAGGTTACGTTAGAGCATCATGAGCTAATTCCAGTCACGTCTGAGCATTGCGAGCATTCCAGAGAGAGAGAGAATCATGTCAAAGCATCAGGAGCATGCCAGTGACATTAGACAGTCACATCAGAGCATTCCAGAGAGAGAGAGTCACATCAGAGCCATGGAGAGCATTGTAGGAATGTCTTGATCATCTAGTCATGTGTCACACCAGGTGTCAGCCCTCACATTCATCGTCCATTTCACACATGTAGTGCACCACATCCAGTCGAGACATCAAGTGCGTCACATCTAGTCAGTCAGTTGTCACATTCTGTTGTGAGCTCTGATTACACCCCAAAAAGATTTCTCCAACAATAAACTCAGTACTGAATGCAGCATTAAACACTGAATGCAATAGTGAAGCAGTGGTGGATCAAACAGTGATTGCAAGCGTGCCTGATTTGGTCTGTGACTGCATGTGGTTTGTCGTTTGCAGACAGTGTATGATTACAATTAACTATGGGGATGGATGATGCAGAGTCCAATTAAATGTAAACATCGAACCATGGAACAGGAATATTTCTGATCAAGAATTGACACAGCCATTACAAGGAACTTCACAGAGGTCATACACAGATCAGCTATGTATGCATTCCCACACACCTTGCCCCGATGTAGACCCACATCCTCTATTGCTCCCCAAAATAGTTGGTATGACTTGGGCTTGCTTACAAGGAGAAGTGGAGCTAGGCACTTGGACACATTGTCAAGCAAGGATGCTCTTCAAATGCCTTGTGTGGAAGAAGAAACGAGACTACTTGGCAAAAGCGGAGGCATAGATATATCAGCTATTTTTGGGATGGGATAGCAAGAGTACATGGAAGGTGTTTCACAAGAGATAGCCCCCCATATAGATTACATTACCAGATGCTTGGCTTGACTATGGGAGACAGTTGTATGATCTCCCAAGACAACCACCTATGCAGCCCTTGTGAGCTTGTAGGCCAAGACAATGGTCTTTCTTCACCTGGAAAATGGTTAGGGATGCGATTTATATACTGTAGTATGGGAAGGTACATGATGAGGATGGGCTAGTGGTAGGAAATAGGTGTTTGTATGGTAGGGTCATCTCAAGACTCCTCACAAATGGGCAGGGGGGATGGAAATTACAATAGGATGCAGAGCCATTTTGAATACATAGCCAACTTGAATGTGCAGAGTCGCACAAGTGTATTGTGTGAGATTTGCGGAAAGCAGGACAAAGACTATATATTGTTCAAAAGCAAACAAGGAAATGTGTGGACAAAATGTTAGGCATCATGCAGGTTGATATGACACAAATGCTCTCAAAATACAAGAAAGAAATAGAAGGATGGTTCTGTACACAATTTATGTCATGGAAAAATGATGTAGAGAAGGGCGTGCACGAAAGGAATGTGATAATTTCTGAGTTGAGAGAAGAGAAGAACTCATGGAATGCAAAAGCATAGTTCCACTAATACCATGTACAAAAGGGTTCAGACTATATCCATACTAAAGGTACTATATGATAGATATTAGTATCATAATGTACCAACTTAATGCATACTTCTTTTTTGTTGCAATATGTACTTTGGGATGGGTTAAATGCTTCTTATATTGATATGATTTTCTCATGGGATTATATTATTTGAGATTTAAACAACTTTTTTAGCTTTTTTGGTGCAAAAAATTAGGTTTTAAGTAGCTTTTAGGAGAGTAATGTATTTTTTTCGTATCGTACCTTAGAAAATTAAGGTATCGTTTAGTGCGATATTTTGTTGTACCATAGCCTAGGTACTTTTGTTCTTGACAACCATGTGTAAAAGACAATTGGAAACAATGAAGAAAGACATGTTGAATAGTTATGTAATGGAGGGCCTCTAAGGGGAAATGAAGAAATGTAAAAAGCATATGGAGTCATATGTATGAGAGGAGGGGGATGTTACTTCAAAGGTACATGACAACCTCCCACTTAAAGGTGAATGTGCTGTAGTGTGGAGAAAATAAGAAAAAGTGACAAAGTACAATGTGTACTTATAAGTACAATGTGCTGTAGTGTGGAGAAAATAAGAAAAAGTGATAAAGTACAATCTCCCACTTAAAGGTGAATGTGCTGTAGTGTGGAGAAAATAAGAAAAAGTGAGAAAGTACAATATGTACTTATAAGTACAAATAGAATGATAAATAGATGTCATCTCATCCAACACCCATCATCTTCCTAAGGAAGACATATGTTCCATTGGGAGACTTTTAGTGAGCAGATCTTTAGGATTCTCGTCCGTTGAGATTTTGACAAGCTCTATCTGCTTGTTCTCAATCATCTCTTTGATGAAGTGATAATGAACATTAATATGCTTGGTCTTTGAATGAAAGATTGAATTATGTGCCAATTAAATGGTACTTGTTATAAGATCCAAGATACACGCTCGACTTTCTTATATACTTAAAATATATATGGCAAATATTATGTTGGCACAGAGGGAGAATAGATGAGAGAAAAGAAAGATGTAGAGAGAGAGAGAGAGAGAGAGAGAGAGAGAGAGAGAGGTAGAGAAATTGGCAACACACTAGGGATTGGAAGATGGGCCAGTCCCCCCCCTTGTGGAGTTATTTGGATAACAGCTTTTGCTCGAGTGAAAGCTGTATCAATGTCTCTAACAAACTCATCTGCTGCAAAGATCTTATCCTTTACCAGTACTAGAGTGTACCGTATTATTGTATGCAAACTCTACTAAAGGCAAATACTTTTTCCATTCTCTTTGATTATTAGAGACATAGGATTTCAAAAGGTCCAGAATAGTAGAATTAGCACTTTTACTCTGCCCATCCGTTTGAGGATGATAAGAGGATGAAAACTTTAACTTTGTCCCGAGGTTCTCGAAGAGAGCTTGCGAAAAGATACTGGTCATGCAGGGATCTTGATCACTTATAATGGACTTAGGCATGCCATGATGTTTGAAAATATGAGCAATGAATAGCTTAGCCATATGATGGGCTTTGATTGTCTTTCACCCTGGTATAAAGTGAGCTTGCTTATTGAATCTATCAATGATAGTTCAGATTGCATCGTTGCCTGCTTGTGTGTGAGGAAGCTCCATGATAAAGTCCATGGCTATACTTTTCCAAGGCTCATTGGAAATATGTAATGGCTTTAGTAGACCAGGTGGTTTATGCCCATCATACTTTACTTTTTGGCATATCTTGCACTCGCAGACATATCTTTCAATGTCAGCTCTAAGAGTGGGCCAAAAGAAATATCTTTCCAATGCTTGAGTAGTGGCTAGAATACCTCTATGCCAAGCATATGGAGATGCATGTACTTCATCCATTACCTTGTGTCACAATGGTAATGCTATACAAATTGCTTGATGATGATTCAAATAACCATCTCAAATTGAGTAGGGTGTAATTGATTGACCTGAGTTAAGTTGATCCCATATGGTTGAGAAGTCGGAATCAGTTGCATACATTTTGGGTAAATCCATAAACTCGTTATGGTAAACAATTGTAATTGCATTCACTGGAGGTCGCTAAGATAAAGTACCTGCTTTCATATTCTTAGTTCCAGATGTATGAAGGATTTGAAAATGAAACATAGATAAGAAATTTGCCCAGCGCATCTGTTTCTCTGAGAGCTTCTTCTGAGTAAGGAAGCATCTTAGACTTTGGTGATCTGTTTTAATAACAAAATCTGCACTAAGTAAGTAGTGTTTTCATACTTGAAGAGCATGTACCATTTCCATAAGCTCTTTCTCATATATTGGAGCATGTAGCTTATGATCCTTGAGGCGTCGGCTCTTAAATGCTACTGCATGATGCTCTTGGTTAAGCATAACTCCAATGCAATCCCCAAAAGCATCGCAGTGAACTTCAAAAGGTTTTTGAAGATCCAGAACTATGACAACTGGTTCTTGAGTCACAAGAAACTTAATTCTTTCAAAGGCTTGTAGTTGCCTTGGTCTCTAGTGAAAAGGCATTTGCTTCTTAGTAAGGTCATATAGAGAAGATACAACATACACAAAATCTCGCATGAACCTCTTGTAGTATGAACATAGGCCCAAGAAACTTCTAACTTCATTTACAGAAGTAGGTGTAGGCCATTCAATAATGGCTCGAATATTCTCAGGATCCATTTTCACCAAATTGTGAGAAACAATATGGCCCAAGTAATGAATTTTCGAAAGAAATAATTTACTCTTCTTAGCATTGACTTGTAGTCTATGCTTGCGAAGCTCTTAAAAAACAGTAGATAGATGTTTTCTATGCTCTTCTTCAGACCGTGAAAATATTAAAATATCATAAAAAAAGACACCTTTGAACTTTGAGTGAGTTCTGAAAATTCTCTCCATCATTTGATTGAATGTGGCGGATGCATTAGTCAAACCAAATGGCATGATTAGAAACTCATATAGTCCAAATGTTGTACGAAAAGTTGTCTTATGAACATCTTCAAGTGCTATCCGTATTTGGTGATAGACGCTCTTGAGATCAATGCGACTAAAGATACTAGTCCCTTGTAACTTATCCAAGATATTATCTATCCTTGGGATAGAAAAACGATGCTTTATTATGATCTTGTTCAAAGATTTGTAGTTTATGCACATACAGAAAGAACCGTCTTCTTTTGAACAAGTAAGACTGGAGAGCAGTATGGAGAAGAGCTAGGTTGAACTAACCCTTTTTCCAACAGTTCGTTTACTTGTTTTAGGATCTTCTCTTGCTGAGTTGCACTTACTCGGTAAGGCGGTTGGTTAGGTGGTGAACTGCCTGGGATAAGATCGATTGTGTGATCTTCCGGGTGCTTAGGAGGTAACTCTTCTGGGAGTGAATCACTAAAATAATCTTCATATTGTTTAACAAAATCATATCTGGCTGGATCAATTAAAGAGAGGGGTTCTTTTAAAGTCCGAAACTTAGAAGCATTAGTTGGTATTGTGTGTTCATTAGAGGCATCAAGTGCCCTTGAATCATTAGCTTCTTTTGACTCTCTCACAAAAATCATGTACGTAGAAATAGCTTTCTTTATTTCTTTAGGAATGCTAACATGACTAACCATTGGCACAGGCCAATCTCTAGCATCAACAATGCATACTATGTTTCGACCGTTGAATTGAAATGCAAGGGTCTTAACAAAATGGAGAAGAAGTCTAATCTTGTAATGCCAAGGCATGCCTAAGATAACATCACAGTTACCAATGGGTGCAAGTAGGAAAGATTCTTGGTCGTGGTAATCCCCAATTCTAAGATTCAATTTTCCTTGGATAGGAGTAGAATTGGTTGTAAGTCCTTCAAATGCCGAACCTGATCCAATTGGTGTTCCTTATCGATCCTGTGGAATTTATAGCCTTTCAACAATATCTGTTGATACAAAATTATCTGTGGAACCTGGATCAAAGAGTATCAAAACTCATTGATTGTTGAGGGTCCCCCAACCCTTTAAGAGTTGTCTTTTCTTCTCATTTGAATGAGTATTAGCTTGCACATCCGGAATAGAATTTGAGGATGGCGGAGGAGGATCTTTAACCGCATTTGCTTTCTTCCTTTTGTGAAGAAAATCAGGGTTTGTGTGTCCTAACTCACCACAAAGAAAGCACATTCCTTCCTCTTTGTACTTTTGTATCTCAGAGGGTGAGAGATACTTGCGTTTCTTTTTGTTACTCTCTGGCTTTGAATATTGGTCATGGATAAAGGTAGGTCTTCTTGGATTAGTCCTGTTTCTTGGTTGATCATAGAGCTGCTATTGTCTAGCTCTGTAAGAACTCATCTCCAACTTTTGAGATGTACTAGGTGTATGCAAACTTTCAGCTATGATGGCAGACTCCATCATGCGAGATAAGGTTTCATGTGGATACACCTTCATGGTTCTGTGTAAATGAGGAAGTAGACCAGCTTCAAACTTCCTTTTCTTCTCTTCATTGTTGATCTCCATGAAAGGAGTAACCTCAGAAGAGTAGACCAAAACTTGTCCACATAACTAGTGACCTTCTCATGCTCTTTCTGGCCTAGCCAATTCCACTCCTTTTTGACATCATTCTCAAAATCAGGAGGCAAGAACTAAGCATAAAACTTCTTCTTGAACTTTTCCCAAGTCGTAGGTTTCCTTTCCTCCAAAATGAGAGTCAACCACCAATTGCTAGCGGTGTCTTTCAAGTGCATGCCTACATGCCTTAGCTTGGACTTTTCCGAGAAATTACCATTAGAAAAAGCAACTTCAAATTGCCTGACAAAGCCTAACGCCTTAACAACATCTCTCTTACTGGAGTAAGAGTCAAACTTTATGTCCTTATCCCTGGACTTGAAAGTCTTAGTCTTCTTAAGCTTACTCCTCTTATGGTTCCTCTTTGTCCATTTGCGGATTGTACGAGACTTAGAACCAAGAGAGTAGGAACTAGAAGTTGATGAGGAGGAGAAGGAACTTGAGTAATCAGGGGAGTAGCTGATTGCTAAGGGAGATGACTCGATCCTTATTTGCCTCACTCGAGGTGAGGTCTTTTTACTCTTCTTGACCCGAGAGTCCTTCCTTCTAGGAAGCTTCTCAACAATTGGATGCTTTGCACCTTGACCATCAATTGATGCAATGGTGTTTCTTCCAATATTACCATCTTTTGGAGGATTCGGTCCTTCATAAGTAGCTTCTTCCCTCGCCCTTAAGTTGTCAATCAATTGACGTACTTCGGGAATTTTCAACAAGCTACGATACTTTGTCAATTGAGCCTGTAATTGCTCACTTGTCGGCACTTCATCAGGTACCATCTTTACCTTCTTTTTGCAAGGATCCCCTTTACTTTCAAGCCAACCATGCGAACCTATCCTTGCCATGTTATCGCGTGCATCATTGATGATGTCATCATGGAACATTCTAAAATATCTTTAGCTACCCTTCAACACCTATAAAAGGAGGGGCTCACCATAGAGCTCCTCAGTCTTGCCAATGCCAATTTTGGGAGCTCAAGGAGTTCAAACCTTTAAGTAAGTAACTTCAAGTTCCAGTTCTAGTTCTTGTCTAGTCATGGTATCTAGTCTTGTCTTGTCTTCCATTATACTCCTATTGTCTTGTCACCTTGTAATCTCGTAATACGAGATCTTGTCTAGTAATGTCTTGTATCTGGTTCATTCCTATCAAGGAAGATCTTGTAATTCTGATATCTTGTATCCATATCTACGGTCCCGGATTGTGGGATCCTTCATATCCTATCGACTCCTTACATGACCAAAGGTCTCCTCCAACGATCCATGAGTCCACCTCTGGGAGTCCATCCGCGATCTCCACCCAGAACTTGCTGCGTGCCCTAACCTCTGTAGGGGTATAGACATTGAGAACTCCAAGGCACGAGGCTGTTGAGAAACCCTTTACCCTTCACCTGCAGTTTGCGTTTTTGCGTTTTTGCGTTTTGCGTTTAGGGTTTGTAGCTCCAAAAAGGGGCGCCATCCTAGACTGACTGTGCCTATTTATAGGCCACTCTCTCATTCATTCTTTACGGCTGATTCATTCAATTCGTCACCTTTTCTCTCTAGCCTCTCCACTACCCTCACACCCCTTTAGGAGGACATTGCGATTCAGAACTTCATCATTCCATTCATCAGAGTTTCTTTTCTCTTCTCTTCTCTTCTCTTCTCCATGTTTGCCGAGTTCACTCCGTGTTTCTCCCTACAAACCTTATTGTCTTGTTGGTACGTCTTCTTTTGACAGAGTCCCCGATATCCAATCTGATTCATAGAACCCTCCCTACCACTATCGTCCCGTGGCCAATAGAGGTGCATACATCTCAACTCTTGCCGTGGGCACCTATGGCGTGCTCCCAGTAAGTGTGCGAGCTGCCCGGAAGTACATTCCCTACCCGCTGGGTGTGGGTGGGGGTGAGCTTGTGCTCCTGTAGAAGCAAGATGTCGATCCGTCCAGCAGGGGAAGACTGTAGCTCCTGCCGAACAGTCAACTTTCTAGAGCCACGTGCCCCACTGTAGTGGAGGCTATTCACATTCCAGGATTGAAAGTGTAAGCTTATGGGAAAACCTGTGACCGATCGAACAGGCATCTGCTCGGTGTGGAGGTTACTGATGATGATGAGGTATGCAAGTACGCTTTGCCGCCGGTTTGGACGGTGAACTCCAGTCCCCAATGGTTGCCCTCGGCTGGACCATAAGGGTGATAGATGCTCCAGGTGGTACTATCAATGCACCTATTAGCCATGCTGAGAGTTGTGACTCTGTACATTGGTAGAAATAGACCACCTGTGCTAGGGGCCACTGGATCACATTCCTCGGAGCTTTCCACTGTGGAGGGGATCTAAAGATAATGCTCAAGTGTCGGACCTTGGCATCAGTCCACCAGTTAATGTCCATCATGCAACCAGGCCACTGTTGTGTAAACAGTGCTAATCCTTCATCTCCCATCCACTGGGAGATGCGATCCGCCACCTGACTCTTCAACTCCTCTATCTGTGTAGTTGTCCTCTCCCCTGAGTGAGAGGACTGAAGAAAAAAGGTATAGTTTGGTCCATCCGGTGGTGCTAGTAGATGGACCTTGCCCCTCCTTGACTTACGAACCACGAAGATCCCCACCTCTAGACGTAGTGGGAATTCTTTGTGCTCCGTAGCTCTCAGGTAGGACCATGGGCCATTGCGGAAGAACTCGTGTGGCAATAGCTGTGCGTGTCTCGGGAAGGTGTGACGGGTGGTAGGGGCAGATGAGCTGGTGGTTGTATGGGAGGGGAAAGATTGCTGGTGCGAGGAGGATGTAGGCGTGTGTGGCTTATCACCTCGTGGGAGGAGGGGTGGGTCTGGGGGGATTACCTGAACCGGGTGCGGATCAGGAGGGGTGTTCGGTAGGGGAGGTGGTGGGGGGGGAGAGGAATGAGGGATGGTGGGATGGACAGAGGTGCATGGCGGGTGTGGAGGGAGGCTGGTGCCCCTGGAAAGGGGGGGCTTTGGGCTAGGGTCAGTGGGGGGGAACATGGGATGTGGGGCGGGGGGTGGGTGTGGGGGCTGTGGGATCTCAGGCGAGGTAGTTTGTGGTGTGGGTGGTGGATGTGGGGGGCTGCGGTCTTGTCGGTGGTGGGATGGGCGGGGGGGCTGTGGAGTGCTCTGCCAAGGGGGCGTTGCTGGCGCACCTGCTTCTTGTTGTCGAGGTTCGGTCTGAGGAGATGGTTGCGCTCCCCCTTGCCGTTTTGCTCTCTGTCGCCTCTAGACTTGTGTGAAGCCATTAGTGTTCACCTGCGGGCCTGCCGGTGGGGCCGCCTTGGCTCCGAAACACGTACAAACTGCTGCCTGATGCCCAAAGTTGTGGCAACACAAGCACTGTTCTGGCTGCCCAGTCACAATGACTTGCTGCCTAAAGGAGTGCTTGCTTGCCTCAGTCTCTTGGAGCTGTGGGATATTCTTGACCTCTTTCATTGCCACTCGTACCTTTGGGACTTCTGCTAGTGTCACTGCATCTGCAAAAGATGCGGGAAGAACAGTGTCGGAGAGCCGTCCAAAGTCTTCCACCAATTGGCGATACTCTATCGCCAGGCCGGGGAAAAGAAGGGTGACCGGGTGCTGAAGAAACCTGTTGTGGAATGTAAATGCCTCCACAGTAAAGCCACTGTACCAAGGGACCATGTATATGACCCCCTTCGTGGACGCATACTTGTGAGCTGCGTTTGCCGAACTGAGCCAGCGGACCATGAAGATTCCTTGGCCCATTAGGACGGCCTCCACAATTTGCGCTGTGCCGATGTGCAACGTGGAGTGAAGCCAGTCCCGAAGCTGGGCCCTGGCTGGGGAATGTCCTACTACCTGACCATAAATCATTGTTTCCTTTAGCTCGAGCTCCTTAGCTCGGACTGCTAAGAGTTGCTTCTCAGAGAGGATGACGCGCAAGGTGTTTGACTAGGGGGCACTCGTTGAGTGCGCCGGCGTCTGACCAGAGGTTTCCATTGCGCGTCCCTTCTGAGAGAACTATCAATTACGTCGTGGCCCTACCTGAGGGGGGAAAGTTGCTGTAGATAAAGGGAACAATTGGAGGGTGGGGAGATCAATGGTGGGGGGGGGGGAGAGAAAGCTGTTGTTTTTGGCAGTAGGGGGGTGTTGTACATTGCGGACAGAGACAGTGCGACAGAGGGGGGGAGGAGAGCGAACTGTTGGGGTGGGGGGGAGGCAGTCGTGCCTGGGTGGACGGGCCGGGGGGGGGGGGGGGGAACAACGAACTGTTGGGGGGTGGGGGGGCAGTCACGCATGGGCAGACAGGCAAGGGGGAAACGGCCAGGCGGAAGAGAAGAGGCTAGGCGGGGCAGGGGGGATAGTTGTGCCTGGGCAGATAGACAGGGGGAAAACTGCAAAGTGGAGCGGATAGACGGGGGGGGGAAAGAGCCAGCGATCTTGGGGCGGGTGCGATCAGACGAAGCGGGAGAGAGCGATCGGACGGAGGGGGGGGGCGGGCACGATCAGATGGAGGGAGCTTGCGATGTGATGAGTGTTGAGTGAGGTGCCCTCTATAAGGTGAGGAAGAAGAGAAGAGAAGGAGTATGAAAGGAGAAGTTTGAATGTGCAACAATCCCAAAAAATAGGCAAAATTTTAAAAAAATGTGGCAACAAAGATTGAAATGTACGGTATAGTACCATACAAAACGTATCCTATGTGCATAGAATGCAATCTTGGGTGGATCTTAAGCCACTACATCATTAGTAATTATAGTAGATTGTCTAACTGGGCTGGCTGTATTGTAATAGGAGGCTCCTCTTGAAAGATTACCCTATATATCTCAACTATCTACTTTGGTCTCATATGCATCTTTTTCTCATGGAATATGACATCATGGTTGCGGATAACCTTCCTAGCCTACGGATCCCAAAGATGATAGCCCATCTCACTTGTATCACCATATCCAAGAAAGATGTGTTTGACGAACTTCGGATCTAGCTTATTGCATTTTGTCTTTGGGAATATAGCAGAAAGCCTTACATCCAAAGACACGTAAGTATGCATACAAGGGACTCCTTTGCAACTCTACCACCAAGAGCAATGCATGGGGATCTATTAATAAAATGAACTACAATAGTAACTGCCTTAGTCCAAAAGTACTGTGGTAAGCTTGCTTGACTTAGCATATTGCAGACTCTTTCTTAAATAGTCCTATTCATATGCTCTGCAATACCATTCTTAGGTGGGGTGTATGGAGCGGTCAAATGATGCTTAATACCCCTCATCACAAAATTAGTCAAATGCCTTAGAGACATATTCACCTTTGTTAAGCATTTAAGCCTATCCCTAGATTGGTTCTCAATCAGAGCGAGAAAGTGCTAAAATGTAGCTAAAATGATTGACTTTTGCTTAATAGGATAGGCCCAAACTTCATGCGAATAATCATTAACCAACGTTACAAAGTACTTAGCACTACCTAATGATTATAGGGCATAGAATCATAAATATTTAAATGAACAAGAGCCAAAGGCTCACCTACATGCATAGAGCCAAACCTTATATGAGAGTTACATGTTTGCTTGCCATATAAACAATGATTACAAGAGTCAAAATATGAGTAGTCAAAGGGCGGCAAATACTCCAAACGAGTGAGTACTTTCATTCCTTTAAGAGACATATGCCCAAGACGACGATGCCAAAGACATAAATGAGAAAAATTAATCACTGCCAAAATATGATCGGTAGATCTTGATACAAGCAAAGGATAGAGGTTAGTAATCTTGGCACCTCCAGCAAAAAAAAGATTGCCACGAGTAATCTATTATACAGAATCATGAAAAAGGACAGGATACATGTCATCATCCAATTGTCTAGTTGAAATAAGGCTTTTGGTCAAAACCGGGACATGACATATGTTATGAAGCACAAATGGGGGATCAATACCAAACTCCAATCTCACATCACCTATACTAATTATATCCAATGTAGTGTTATCTAACTGAGCTTATAATAGTACGGTAGATATAAAATCAATCACTATGCATAGTAACATGAAATGAATGTCCAAAATCAAGAAGCCAACACTGAGAGTAAGAAGATGGAGCATTGGCGAACTGAGTAGCATTAAGTATTGAAGCAACAAGTATGTAATCATTTGAGTGGTACCCCAAGGCATTTATCTCTTCTATCTTAACACTAGACTAAGGAGTAATGTTGCATTCATTAGAAGATTTGGGATTATCCAATGCTTTTCGGATGCCTTCTTTGTGCCTATCATTGTGCATCTTATGGCATTGTGGCCTTATCTGACCGTGTTGCCCACAATAATGACAAGTAAGAGAGACCTTTGGACCACAGGACTTATTGCATGATTGCTCACGAAACTTAGACTTGTCCTTATTGGGCTGTGAGTCTCTTTCATGGTTATTATTCCCATTACCACCTTGTTTTCCTCTCATTGTGAGTGCATGGGAAGTACGGGCTACATTAATATTTTTCTTGTTTACTTGCTTAGTAAGCCAAGCACCCTCTCCATTCTTGAGTTGAAAGCTACCTTTACGAGGGTTTGCACTCATAGCTATGTGGAATGTATCGCAAGACTTAGGAAGTGTGACAAGCAAGAAAAGAGACTTGACATTCTTCTCAAACTTAAGACCGTGTGAAGTAAGCTGACTACAAACGGAATGAAACTCATTTAAGTGAGAAGACATAGATATCCCTTCTTTCACGTGAAGGTCCATGAGTTTGTTTAGCCAATATACCTGTGTTGTAGGACTCTGCTTATCATAGAGATCACAATCTTTTTTCATAATGCATAAGCACCACCTTGATCTCAATGACATTAAAGTACACTTACTTTGACAATGACAAAATGATGGTAGACTTACATAGCTCATCAAGCTCTTCCCAATCATTTGTATCATAAAGTTTTGGGTTTATTCCCCCTAACTTTAATGGCTTGAGTTGCTTCTTTTGCACCCATACTTGCCAAATCTGAGTCTTTTAACATTGGAAGTTATTGCCATCTAACTTCTCTATGTCGAAGATATCACTACCATTGGAAGCATTTGAAGGGCTTGCCATTATGTTTGCTAAAAGAACATATGGGCTGCTATAATAACAGCAAATTAGCTCCAAAACTAAGCCAAAAAGTGTGCAATAGGAGCCAATACATTGCTGTCCGTAAGCAGGAAGCACTAGAGTGCTAAAGACAAGTTTCTGCTCTCAAAAGAACTGCTCAAAACTGATTGTTAGCACATTTGTCCATAAAACTACAGTAAATAAACATGTAGTTGTAGGCAAACATGCAAAAGAATAAGCTCCCACTGTAAGGGGAATTTGAATAGCAACCCGGATGTACAATGTAACTAGTAGTGTCAGACAACATAAACCACCGAGTACCAAAGATTGTCAAAACATCCGAGGTGTGAGGTACATAGATATATACTACAATGTATGCCAAGCATATATCCACCACTGACAATCCATTGACAATAAGCGGTGCAAGCATAGTTGTTAGGTACGAAAAGTATGATACAGTACGGTATGGTATAGTTGTTAGGTACGAAAAGTATGATACAGTACGGTATGGTAAAGTGGGAGTGGATACATCATATATGAATGATCATAGAAATAAGAGAAGTGTGGGCTTGAGAGAGAGAGAGAGAGAGAGAGAGAGAGAGAGAGAGAGAGAGAGGCTTGGGGGAGAGAGAAACAAGAAAGAAAAAAGGAAAAAAAAGAAAGAAGAAAGAAAAAGAGAAAGTTGTAGGCTTGAAGAAGAGTGGCCAAAAAGTAGCTATTTTTTATACTAAATCATACAAATACGTACCGTACTGTACTGTATGGATCAGTGCGTACTACATACAAAGATAACCTTGGGTACAAGGTGTCCAAATCAATTGCAAATCAGCCCATAGTCATAAACTCTGCAACGACAATATATGTATAAACCAAGAGAGCGTAAGAGAGATGCCTAGTGACTCAAATGAACAAGCTTTGCGTAAAAATATCAAGTACTCCACTGGAGCAAATCTAGAGTATCTAAAGTAGCAAAAAAAGCTCAATGCATAGAGCTCATAGCATCTAGATGCCCAAAGTACATCATGTATATATCGGGGAGGATAAAACTTCTATGAGTCTTCAAGCTTGCAAGTGGAAATCATTGGAGCAAATCGCCATTGCCCAAATGTAACCAACCAAGCTCACATCCAAGATGCAGAGCTCAACATAAGCATGTCGGGGCATAAATAACAATGACAAACATCAATATAACCATGTAGCATACTTGTATAGCATGTAGGCATTCAATACATAGACATGAAATGTGAATGCTTGTTTTTCAAACTATAACAGTTTTGTTATCTAAAATAGAGGTTTGAAAACTACACAGAATTAACTTTGTGATTGCTTAAATCTATAGTTCTTGTTGCACTCTTCATTTTGAGCTGTAGAATACCTCAATCCGATATTGTATGCAAAAGTTATGGCCAAAATATGAAGGTGCTATCAAGCTACTATAGCTGTCCGTGACTTTTGCAACATGCTTTGTATCCACTAAAAAATGGATAGAATGGCTCCAAACTAAATTTTTACTTGCTCTTCTACAATGTATATATTTGAGAGGAGGAAAATGGAAGAGAATGCTGATTTCTCTTCTCTTGAAAGGCTTCAATGTTACTCAATCTGTTTGAGTAACCTAAATTTTTTTTGGAGCATCCAAAGCCAAGATGTTTTGCATTATTTTCAACCGCTAATGAATGCCCAAATGAATGCCAAAATGGGCTATTGCAACCCCAAATTGAGTCTCAATAGCTCGAGCACTTGCTTGTCTTAGATCTAGATCCTGGCTATAAGAATAGTATCTCTATTAATGTGTGGACAGTAAGTATCAATATTGAAGAAGAAACTCAAATCCTTGATCTTCGTGACAAAGCTTCACTCCTTGCAGTTCTCGCTCTAAGCATGAGTTCCTGCGAACACTGAACGCTGCTCTGTTGATACGAGTTGAAAGGTGGAGCCAGGATGGAAGCAAAGTGGAAGCAAGAGAGAGCAAGATGGTATGTGGAAACTCCAATAGTCACAATGTGTGACATGCCTTCCCTTATTCTATTGTCATGTAAATATTAAAGAATAAAGTAAGAGTAGTGATGGGTAGCTGCCAGTTATAGTGTATAGGTGTATTGGCAGTAAGTACAAGTAAATGTAGGCGGCTAGGCATAAGCGGTCTTTAACTTCCAGCATTGTTCATTTGCCTAGGCGCCCTTCCATAATCATAGTCATCTTGATGATATAGATGAAGATACAATATAAATAACAATAATGTATGTCAAGCAAAATGTAATAAAAAACATGTCACCACCAAGAAAACAAAGTTGCCTCTCTCAAAGTGGAAGGAAAGCCAAAGGGAATCCCCTCTCCCCATCCATCTAAAGTAGGAGAGAAGGGAGCACCCACGTTGATCCACAATAGAAGGTACTATCGAATCGATCAACTTGGTTAGGATATTTGCAAAGTTGTTTAATGATGGTACAATCTCTAGGTGGATGGTGCTTAGCTCAACTTGCTCTTTGAAGTGGTAGTATAGCCCAAAATTCCTCGTTCGTGGACTGACGATGGGATTGCTGGTTAGTGCAATAGCACTCTAGTTATCATAGTAGATGACTTTCAGAGTGGCAGATGGAAAATGAAGTGCTACCAGCAAGCTCCTTAGGTACACAGCCTCTATGGTGCCATTAAAGAGAGCCCAATACTCTACATTGACTGTGGAAGTAGCCACCATCTCCTGCTTAGGGCTACACGATGAAATGGGAGCTGTACCCAAAGAGTAGATATCACTACCATGGGAATGTTATGTGTCAAGATCCTTGCCCAATCAAAATTGGTATAATCTTGTAAATCCAAACTAGGACTATAAGTGAGTCCATATGAATAGGTACATTGAACGTATCTCAATACATACAAACAAGCTATCCAATGTGACATTTTAGGTGCATTGAAATACTGACTAAGCAATGACACTGAGTATGCTAAATTTGGTTTATTGTGAATCAATCAGAGTTATTTTCCTACAACAGACCTATATGTGTGCTCATCGAAGGGCTGAGCATGGAGATCTTTAGATAGTTTGGCAATGGAATGGAAAGGCGTGCTTGTGTTTGAAACGATAATAGTAATCCCCAGATCTAACTATTTCTATCCTATAAAGATAAGACATTTGACTGAGGTCAGTCATCTCAAATCTAGTACTAAGCTAGGCCTTAATATTTGCAATGGTAGTAGAATGTGAACTTGTAATGAGTAAATCATGGATTTATGACAAAATATAAAAGACCCCCTTTGAAGTGGTTTTAATATACAAGTTCAAGTCATAAGGGATAGAATGGAAACCATGAATTTGAAGGAACTCATCCATCCCATGGAACCATAATCATGGTGCTTGCTTCAGCCCCCTTAAGATCTTTCCACGAATGAAAGACCCTATCCTTGTGGTCTGCAAGAGAAAATCCAAGAGGCTGCTCCAGATAAACTTCCTCCTTCAAATAAATTTTTAGAAAGGTAGTTTTGACATCCATCTGACAGAGCGGCTAACTATGACGAGCAGCTAGTGCAACTAACAGGTGGAATGATGTCAATTGTGTTGTGGGTGTTAAGGTCTCTTCATAATCGATGCCATGCTTTTGTCAAAAAAATTGCACTAGAAGGTGCGCCTTGTATTTATCCAAAGTCCCATGAGCTTTAATTTTGGTCCTAAAGATCCACTTAGTCGTAATGACTTACTTGTGGCCTAGACGATCCACTAAGGTCTAGGTCGTATTTCGATTAATGCTATCAAGATTCTTTTCCATGGTCTCACACAATTGGGGATGCTTTAGAGCCTCTTGCCAACTCTCTAGCTCAAGGTATGCTATGTAATATGAAGAGTCTTTTGAGGGACCCGGCAGATGGGGGCACAGGCTGAGGATATACATGGATGTGTTAATAGCCTTAGTCCAAAGGTGCTTTGGGAGCTTTGCTATTGCAAACAATATAGAGCATGCCATGTTATCATAGTTTGATTTCTATGCTCTACGACTCCATTGTGAGGGGGGGAGTTGGTATTTATGAGTTGGTAAGAGATGTAATGCTTGTGTAAGAACTTGGAAAACTAGTGGGAGGTAAACTCACCACCGCTATCACTCCTCATAGTACCTATAGGATGATCCATTTGATTTTCTAGTAAATATGCACAAGTGGAGAAGTATGTGAAGGTATCAGATTTATACTTTAAGAAGTATACCCACATATATCTTGAAAAGTCATCCACGATTTAAAAAAAGTATAATACGCCATTAATGGTGGTAGTGGGTTCTGGCCTACAAAGATCAATGCGAATCAATCTAAGGGCCTCCTTAGCTCTATATCCAACCCGCTAAGGGAATGGTGTGCAGTGTTGTTTTCCTAGCTAATACGCTCGACAGACATCCTTCCACAGTTTCAAGCGGGTAAGGCCCTCAACTTTCTAATGGTGTGACAACTCATAAAGAGAGTCATACCCAAGGTCTTAGAAGTAGAAATGCCAAAGATACTCATCATTCGTAGGCTCCCATGTGGTGGCGAAGGTCTAGAAATGAGGGAACTCAGAGCCCTCAGCAATCGGCTATGATAAGAAATGAGTCATTAGAGAGAGGCTACTAGGTTGTGCCTCTCCACGAGTAGTCTATGACCTCATCTATGGTTGTTTTAAAGAAGACCGCTCATCCCAATCGACAAAGCTACTGAACGGATAAGAGTTTTACCCCAAGCTTGGGGACATAGTAAACATCATTCAACGTAATGAGATCTCGGTCCTTATCAGTACCAAACTTGATGTGATCTAGATCATGGATCTTGACCGAGGAGTTCGGGAGACAAAAATGTCTGGAATAGGGGTCATGTGATGGCTCTACTATCATGGTGAAGATGTGCTTAGATAGGTAGAGTGGGCCTTTGGAGTCGCCTTGCTAGGAGGTAACTCACAAATATGGACTAGGCTTGCACCCTCTAATATCTCTGTAGAAATGAGGTGGACATGCGGTCCTATAGGCTAGTTAGATATGTCCTCTAGAGTTGAGAACAAAATTGACTATGATGGCTCATTGGTGGAAATGTCTGCCGGTATCGATTGTCTATGATTTTGGTTGCCACCACCTTGGTTCCCCTACATGACTGAGGGACTAAGGTCTAATTCTTGGATTTTGGGTATGTTATGTTGAGCTAAAAATGTATTACAAATTGATTAACTCGTTAAAACAGCCTCAAAATATGTAAATTACCAAAAGTTTCATTAAATAGTGCGTGGTCCTAGAGAGTTTTTGTGTTCCATAAGCAAAAGCCTAATTTGGGAGAATCCTTTTGCATCTATAAATAAATAGGCTGCCCACCATTCAGCCCATCCGTTTGTGCAGGTTTCTCACTGTATCGTGCAGATTCCAGCCATCAGCCACCTACCATCTATTGTCTAGTCATCATCGATTGCAACGCCATCAACATCCAACAGTAGGCTTCATGTTTCCAGCCATCACCTTGCTATCTGGAGGTCCCATCTGTTGCGTCATCATAGCACCTGATTAGCTACCATTTTCAGCATTTAGTGCCAAGCGACTAGTGTCATGAGGACATGTATTTTGAAACCTCATTTAACATGTAGATTACTTTTTAATCACATGATTAAGTAAATGATGCACATGTGAGGTGCAACTGGTGTTAAAGTAAATGCTCCCACTAGTCGAATGCAATGCTCGTGCTGAGCTTTGCTTAGACTTTTAGTGAGAACATTTGCAGGGTTATCTTGTGTTTTAATCTTGGTCAACGTGATTTGACCATCTTTTAGAATCTGCCTAATGAAGTGATATCGCACATCTATATGCTTTGTGCGTGAATGATACATGGCATTCTTAGCCAGATACACAACACTCTGGCTATCATATCCCAAAACTGCAGTACCCATAGACATGCCGAGATCTTTTGCAAGTCTGCTCAACCATATAGCTTCCTTAGAAGCTTCAGTAGCTGATATGTATTCAGCTTTAGTGGTACTCAGTGCAACGATGTTCTGCAACCTGGAACACCAAGAAACAGCTCCAGCAGCAACTGTGAAGACATACCCGCTGGTGGATCTACGAGTGTCCAAGTCACCTACCATGTCTGCATTACAATAACCCTGCAAAATAAGTGCACCCTGCCCATAGCAAATACACTTTCTTCGTGTACCCTTAAGATATCGAAGAATACACTCGACAACCTCTCAATGTGCTTTGCTAGGATTTGACATAAACCTGCTAACAACTCCCAGTGCATGAGCAATGTCTGCGTGGTCACAAATGCATGAAAATTTTTAAAAACAGCAAACACTTCACTTTTCTTTTTCAGCAAGTATACCAAAATCTTCTTGGAACAGTCATCAATAAAGGAGAGAAATATGCAGCACCACCCAACAATTTCACGGGCATACTACAATAATCAGAATGCACTAAGTCCAAGACATTGAACTTACGAGAGACACCCGAGTACAAGGAAATTTTTATTTGCTGTCCAAACTAACACTCATTACAAAAGTCAAATTTTAGAGCCTTTTCCATTAACCCTCTTTAGAGAGATAAGGACATCAAGTCCTTTTTGGCTCATATGGCCTAATCTCTTATGCCATAACTCCAAGTGGCTTCAAATTTCAGCAACTGCAAGAAACTTACCATTCAAAGCTTTACAATGCAAAACAATACAAAGTGCTCTTCTTGATTCCTTTTGCAATCATCATGGAACCCTTTTTTACTTTCCACAAACCACCACCAAACAGTGTGGTGTAGCCATGTAAGTCAAGCTGATCAACAGATAGTAAACTCTTTTTAATGCATGCATATATTTGACATCTTTCAACACAAGCTCTTGACCATTGTCGAAAGATAAGTGTATAGTGCCAATCCCATCAATGATGCAAGCATGGTTATTTCCAAGATACACCTTTCCATAACTGCTTGCATTGAACCTAGCAAGACACTCCAAGCAAGGGGTTACATGGAAAGAGGCACCAAAGTCTACAATCCAAGTCTGAGTGACACCATCATCAACTAACAAGAGTGCATCAATCACATGAGCCTTGGTAATCTGCATATCCTACATGTGACATACAAGGGCATCATAATCAAGTGCACATAATAAATCAGCCTTTGTATCTGAGAGCTCCTCTATGACCACACTAGAGGCCAGATTGCCCTTTTCTTTGCCTTTGGTTGCCTCAGACTCATTTGTCTTATCTTCCTTATTTTTTTAATCTCCTGCATTCATCTTTCTCTCTTGTTTCTTCTTGTAATACCTACAATCAAGTTTCTTGTGGCCCTTTCGACCAGAGTGATAGCAAGTAATGTCACTCTTATCCTTTCCTTTGCTCTTGCTCCTGTTTCTTTGTCCTGCAGTTGCATTTTTCTTTTCAGCCCTGCATCTTACATTGTAAGCTGAGTTGCTGCCTTCTCCACTAGACATACGTCTAATTTCTTCATTCAAGATAAAACCCCTCACCCCATCATATGAGAGATTGGGGTTATTGCTGAGTGAAACCACCAAGGTCTCCCAAGAGTCAAGCAGTGTCATGATAAAAAAGATTGCCCTCAACTTATCATTAAAGTCTAAGTTTGCATCTTTGAGATGATTTAGAATCCTTGTAAATGCACTCAAGTGCTCAGCTGCAGGCTTTGACTCATCCAATCGCATATTCATCAACTTGCACATTAAATGCACCTGATGAATAGGTGTGGTGATCTCATAAGTAGTTTTCAGCTTCTCCCATATTGCATAATTTGTATCCCCAAACCCTTAATGTCTGTCAAGATGTCATTAGTGACACCCATCTTTATGAAAGCCACTGCCTTTTTATTTACTCTGGCCCAATCTGCATTAGACACTAGTGTGGGTTTATCTTCTTGCCAAGCATCCTCACAATCCTTTAGGAACAAAATGCCCTGCATACGGTCTTTCCAAAGGTCAAAGCCATGACCATCAAACTGTTTGATTTCCATCAAACTCTTGATGTTTGAACTGGAAGAAGTTGCAGCCATTTTATCATGAACACAAGAGTAAATGTACTAAACTGCAACAAGCTAAACCAGCAAAATACATTGTTGTTCTTCTCAACCAAGAATAAATCTCTGTTGTTTGTACATGAACCAGCCACCACACGGGAAAAAATGCAGAAATTTATCAAATTCTGCACAAATCCCCAAAATTTTAGGTCCGATGTTGCATAAATGTCAAACAATCTGATACAGCTGAGCACAATTTTGCCAATACATGAAAAGCCCCAAATTCTTGAGATCCAATGTCAAGAAATTTTACTCAAAAGAATAAAATTCTGATTAATTTGGCAAAATCCCCAAATTAATTGAGGTCACTACTCGCAATGTCTGTAATTTCTGACTCAAAAAACACTGACAGGCATAAATGATGTCAAATCAAGGAAAAGCCCCAAAATTTTGGGCCAGATCTGTGACCTGTGCCTCTAGTGCGTGAACTCCTGCTAAGAGAAGGATTTTCCAAAAAGGATTTAAAAAGAAAATAAGGATTCTTGATTTTACAAAAAAATCGACTGGTCCGTTGACCCACTGGCAGGTGTCACATTGCGGGATTGGCGACGCCTATCACGCCGGCGCTCTGATTCGCGCTGGTCGACACTGGTAGCAGGTCCTCAACAAACTCCAGCCGTCGTCACACTGTACGACTGTTGCCTGCACTGCGTCACGCTGGTCGCTAGGAACCTTAGTTGTTAGCATCGTCTGCACTTTGTCACGCTAACTGGTTAAACCTCATCCGTCACATTGATTGGTTAGAAGGCTTGTGCCCGTTACCTGTGTCCTATCGCTTGCTGGCCGTCAGCTCGTTAGTGGGCTTGCTTACTGGACATCAGCCCCGTCATGCAGTTACTCGATTGCACCTTGATCTCATAAAGCACGCAAAGCCCTAAGCTCTGATACCACTTGTTGGAGGAGGAGCACAGCTTAGAGCGGTGGAAGTTGAGCAGGAGTGAGCGTGAGAGTGTGACGGTTAGAGAGCAAGAGTGAGAACAGAGTCAAGTACAATTCGATTAGAGTGTACCAACCATCTTTTGGTACACAAAGAATAAAATGTGTTTATACTTAGGGCACGTAAAGGGTGCATTCACATGTACAATGTGCGTGTACTATACACGGGGGGTTAAACTGGGCCTTTATTCTAACATGAGTAACTATTGAGTAATAACTATCAACAATAATTAACAATCATGATATCATCGTATGTATGTGACATGTATAATGCCATTGGTGATTGGTAACTAGCAATTGCAATACTAAATTGCCTCTTGACTCTTGAGGTATCATGAGTCTAATCTCTAGAGCCCATAAGTCATGACTTCTCCAGATTTGGAGGATCCGTACACTATCTCCTTATCAGACTTGGAGGACCCTTGTATCCCTTGATTGGATTGATGTGCCTTCAAAACAAATGTGGCACCATGATAAGGTAAAGTGAAATAGAAATTCACAAAGAAGTTAAGAAGTAAAAGAAGTTTGAAGAAAAAGGAGGAGGAGGAGGAGGGGGGAAAATAATAAAGGAGGAGGGTGAAAAAACAAGAACTTAGAAAAAAGAAAGAAAGGAGAAGAATCTAGAAGGATGGAAAAAGAAGAAGAAAATAAGGAAGGAAGGAAGGAGGAGGAGGAGGAGGAGGAGGAGGAGGAGGAGGAGGAGGAGGAGGAGGAGGAGGAGTTGAGAGTTCTAGAAGGTAATGTGCTTGAGCAAGAGGAGACAATTGCACCAGAAGATCAGAGCGAAATTGAAAACCGGTTTGCTCGTCCGCTGCCGTAGGGTGCAAAAATGGCATTTTTCCATTTTTGTTTCGGTCCAAAACGGCCGTTCCATTTCGGGCCCTCTGAAATGCCATTTCAGGGTACTATGCTTGAGAGATTTGGCCCACAAGATTGAAAGCTAGTTTGTACACAAATGAAACCTGGACTCAAGTTGTCTTTGCATGATGATAGTGATTTGTTTGATATCCATACGTATGCTCTAGTAGTTGGATGTCTCATTTATTCATACAACACAAGGGCAGACATTCAGTTTGCAGTTTCAGCCGTGAGTAGATATATGTACCAGCCACGCATGTCACATTGACAAGCTGTCAAGCATGTTTTTCGTTACTTGTAGGGTACTAGGACTCTTGGATTGCTTTATGTCAAGGGGGGCCAGTGTAGCTACATGCTTGCAGTGATTCTGATTGGGTTGGTGATTTTGACTCACGTTACTCTAGTAGTGATGATTTTTTTTTTCCTTGGCTCATCTTGCATCCCTTGGCTTAACAAAACACAATCCACTATTGCCACATTGTCATGTGAAGCTGATTACAAGGCAACTTTCACTACCATAGTTGAATGTGTATGGCTGAGACGTTTGTTGGCTGATTTAGATATATCTGTCAAGGAGCCCCTTTGTTTACGAACAATCAGAGTGCCATTGGAGTGCCACATAACCTAGTGTTTCATGCACGCACATAACACATAGACATTCACTATCTTTTTTCAGAGAGAGGCTACATGTAGGTGATATCAGCCTTGTCTATCCTACCATTAGTAATGTGGCAAACATCTTCACCAAAGCTCTTCCTCGCGATAAATTTAAGGCATTCTGCAATGCTTTAAATTTGATCTCCTTTGGTGGATGATCCTTGTATATTGATCATTGTTTCTTCCAGGGGGGTTTATTGGGTTCGACTCATGTCTACGCTCACAGAGGAGTGTTGTTGATACTCGATAGAACATTGTGCCACTTTTTACTCTTCTCACGAGAGGTCTCTTTTCCTAGATTTATTTTCTTTTATTTTATATGCCTAGTTTGGGCACTTATCATGTTTTATACCTTTCGGGTGTGATCACACTCCAGTAACCCTAAGGTTTAAGGGTTGTACTTTGTACATGCATTACACACTCTTCAGATTATTACATTGGGTGTCGTGCTCACACTCTCACATGCTCTCTTCACTGTCAGCTGTACTCTCAGTTGAGCTCGAGCTTGGTTCTCTATGCATTCTTTCACCTCTCACAGCTTTGAGGCTTCATATTAATGCTAAAAAATCTACATTGATTTCTTGTATGGAGAGTAATTTGCAAGCTTTGGGTTGGCAAGGAGCTGTGATTTCTAAAGGAGATATTACTTGACGCTTGGGTATCCTAATGGTATGGATGTAGTTTCTCACACCTTACTTGATAGGATGTCATCCTGTATACATAATCAGTTTATGTACTGGGAATCTCAAGGCTGGTCTCTTCATGTGAGACTTAAAGTTGCTCAATGCATCATGATCAGTATGATCTCATTTTTTCTGCCCTTACTTTCTTGGACTAAGAAGTCCCTTTTGAAATTGGTTAAGTATATCCACTTCATGCTGTGAAAAAAGAAAGGGAATGGTTTGGGCTAGGTGTGGTTTTCTTGGTAGTAAGTGACTACTCCTAAAAGGATGGGGGGAGCAGATTTATTAGATGTTAATTTCCATATGGTTGCTTTGAGATTTGCACTTTTGTAGGCTTTATGTGTGTAGAGTCTCCCTTGAAAAAATATTGCAAAAATTTTCATTGGAAATATTGGTATCTTGCATGGTCGCACGATTATTCAAGTTTCTTGGTGGCATGTGTTGAATTCCACGAGGCCTATTAAGGTATCCCAGTCTTTTCTCCTTTTTCATTTGATTGTATCTTGGCAAGAGATTTTGCATTCTGCACTTTGGCACCCTCCTAATCTTCATAAGGAGGAGAATTCGTTGCAAGGAGAAGTGTTGGCTACCTCCACGTTGTTGGAATGGCTTGATAAAGACTTGCAACGAGATAAGTTTAATCAAATGGCTCGCTTGGGGTTACAGACAGTCGATGATGGTGTCATTCCTGGGTAGCCCCATCTTTTTTCTTTCCAATGTATTCATCAGTACTTTCGGGTGCTTCGTGGCTATCATGACATTTGGTCGTCTTTACAGGAGCAACTTCTGAGAGGTACTCTCCATTGCTTGCGTTATATCACTCGTCTCCTTGGTGGGATTGGATGTTTATGCTACCTGACGATTTCAAGAACAGGTCAGCTAATGAGATCTATCATCAAATGGTCAAGGTCAAGAGATGGGTCACTGGAAAGACCAATTAAATATGGCATATTCGAGATAGCAAAAAGAAGTGGTAGGAAAGATTTCTCCAACTCTAGAAGTCTAAGATTCCTTATTAGGGTAAAGTTTTCATATGGAGGTTGCTTATTGGGTGTCTTCCAACTAGGGATGTGTTGCGTGCTTGCAAGATCTATTGTGGTCACTGTGTATTTTGAACTACATGCGATGAGACATTGCTTCATCTCTTCATCTCTTGCTGTGTTACTCAACAGATTTGGAGTTTTGTTTCCTGTGTGTGGTCCAGTGACTCAACAACGGATATGAGCTCGTTCCTGGATTATGGGAAGAATGCCTTCTATGTCCGCCTTGCAATTAGATCATTCCTTACATTTCCATTTCCTTCATTGGACAGCTCTGTGGCATATTTCTCAAAATGCCTTCATTTTTTAATTCTGCCTCAGGTATCCATGGTCATGTGGCCCATGTTCGTGGTTTATTGTTATGGTAGATCTCCTCTATGGTTTTAGCTGACTTAGTTCTTTCTGACATTGTTGCTTCTTGGTTGGATATTGTTCACTCCACTCCAGCTATCCTTCTTGTGTGATACTTGTGTGTTATGGTCTTAGAGGCCTTTTGGCTTGATTTGTGTTTGTTTTGTTGTCTTAGTTGACCTGATGGTTTGATATAAACATTGCCATTTAATTCAATTATTTTCACAAAAGAAAAAGAAGCTTAGAATCACATACTCATTTTGAAAGCTGGGAGAGGCTTGAAATTATGATAATAAACATAAGGCTTGGAATTTGGAAGATATTATATGGTCTAGTCTTCATAGGCAAAAAATAGCCTATTTTTTATACAAATTGTGACAGATACGTACTGTACAATACAAACCAGTCCATACATAGTACGAATGCAACTATAAGCTGTTAGGCTTATGGCTAAGGATGAAGCAAACTATGCATTTGATCTAAGGCCATATCCCATCCTAGCCAAATTGAATCAAAGTAGGAACCAAGTGCACTTTAGCAATGGAGTCATTGGCTAAGCCTTTGAACTTGTAGAGGCAAATCTTAATGAGCTTGGATAGAATGAGTCAAAGAAAGAAGCCTCAAAGAAGGGAGAGTATGAGGGAGTGCTCATAATATGGTCTGACTAAGGTAACTTAGTGCCATGGAAGGGAACTTACTAGTTGAGCTTGGGAGAACCTTTCAACTCACTCTTAAGGTGAATATCTTTGGACTATGGAACCCATTGGGACCATACTCAATGTTGGTAAAGATTGAGATCTTGGCTTTTAGGCCGCATGTAGTGCAAAGCAATGTTATCCTGATCCTATGGATCTGTGAGTTGCTAAGCACTCCAAACATGGGCGTCACCTCAAGTACTTCAATGATACCTCTACTTCTGATGCCATCAATCCAGTCTAAGTGTGACAACTTAGTCCATATCCCCAAAATAACTTTAACTCCAAACGAAGCTAAGAAAACTGAAAGAGGTGCCATGCACCAAGATCGCACCTTCCGTGCGAAAAGACAAGCTGAACTAACTAGTTTGTCTAAGTTCAAGTCAAGCAAGAAGGATTTGGCAAAGAGGCCAAAGAAGACAGCCCAAGGACTGGACTTGGCGATGAGGGCAAAGGATCTTGGTAAACGAACCAAGAAACCCAAGTCTCCAAAGGCCCAAGCAAAGGCTCGAAGGAAGGGAAGAAATGGGCAAGGTGCAACACAATGGATTGCCTCTCTTAAGGCATGGCACAATGTGGTGACAATTGAGCCACCACCCCTTAACCCCAATAGTGTAACAACTTAGGATCGCACCTACAAAGCTTGGCATGCAAAGCCATAAGAGCCAAGCCATATAAAGTTAGGACTTTGAAGCCTCCACTCCTCAAATGTAATTGAGTCGAGGGTGGACAATAATGAAAAATAATAAAGGAAAAGAGTCTAGATGGGCAAACTTTGGCGAGTTTGATAGCAAAAGCTGTGTTAAGATCCCCAAGTTGTAATATGACAGAAACTAATTAGCTCGATAGAAAAGGCTACATTAAGACCCCGCTAATGAAGGAATCGATTAGGCACGGAGATAGAGGTAGATAGACCTTACGCTCAGTGAGGGAGACAGAGAGAGTGCGAGTGAGCAGAGTAGAGAGTGAACACGTTTTTTCGGTACAATGACGAGTGTACCACTTTAGATTTTAGATAGATATATGTATGAAAGTACAATGTGCTAAGGGTGTGTTCACACCTGTGCACATATAAAAGGCACGATGGCCCTTTATTCCCAACAACCTCCCACCTAAAGGCAATGTGCCTTAGGAGGAGAAAAGAATTAGCTAAGTCTAAGTATGTACAAAGCTGAAATAAGTATATCTATCCAACTCCCATCATCTGTCGTCAATGAGCAAACCGCTCTGCTGGAAGACCCTTCGTGAGAAGGTCTACAGGATTATCATCTGTATGCACTTTGACAAGCTCAATGCTCTTGCTGTCAGGTACATTTCTAATAAAGTGATACTTCACTTGTATGTGCTTTGTCTTTGCATGAAAGATAGGATTCTGTGCTAGCATGATAACACTCCAACTATCACAATGGAGAACAGGTAACTCTGTGATGCCAAGCTCTCCCACCGGACGTGAAGGCCATAAAGTCTCCTTGCATGCCTCAGTAGCAGCTACATACTCTGCCTTTGTAGTAGACAATGCAACACACTTTTGGAGCCTGGAGATCCAAGAGATCGCTCCTCCTGTGAAAGTAAACACGACCCAGAAGTGGACTTCCTGCAGTCCGCATGACCAGCATAGTCTGCATCCGTAAAGCCAACAACAGATGCTTTCTGCTTTCCAAAGCAGATGCACAACTCCTTTGTGCCTTTGAGGTATCTCATAATACCTTTCACTGCATCCCAATGCTTCTTACAGGGGTTGCCATGTATCTGCTAACCACTCCCATTGCAAAAGCAATGTCAGGACGTGTAGCAACCATAGCATACATAAAACTGCCAACAGCTGAAGCATATGGTATCTTTGCCATTTTAGCTTTCTCATCATCAGATGTAGGGTTGTCCTCTGCACTGAGTTTCACATATGGAGGCAATGGAACCCCAATTGTTTTCCCTTGCTCCATATTGAAACGTTGTAAAACTTTGGAGATATACTCCTGTTAAGATAGATAGAGTAAGCCTTTAGATCTATCTTTGAGTATTCGCATGCCAAGAATGTGATTTGCATCACCCAGATTCTTCATGTCAAAGCTGCCATGAAGACTTTGCTTCAGTGAATCCAAGGCATGAGTATCCCTGCTAACAATCAGCATGTTATCAACATACAAAAACAAGATAATCAGGCTGCCATCTGCTGCCTTCTTGGTGTACAAGCAGTGATCCACTTGACTTCTATGAAAGCCTTGGGACTGCATGAATCTATCAAACTTATGATACCATTCTCTTGGTGCTTGTTTCAGCCCATACAAACTCTTTTTGAGTTTACATACCATTTTTTCTTTCCCTTGTTCAACAAACCCTTCAGGCTGCTGCATATATATGTCTTCATGCAGATTACCATGTAAAAACACAGGCTTTACATCCATCTGTATGAGCTGCATATCCTCAACTACAACCAAGCCCAAAATGGTTCTCAATGTAGTCATCTTGACTACAGGAGAGAAAATCTCATCAAAGTCAATTCCATGCTCCTGTTTGTACCCCTTTGCAACCAATCTTGCTTTGTACTTTGGTGAGGAACCAAAAGTGACTTTCATTTTGTAAACCCATTTGCATGGAAGAGTTTTCTACCCTTTAGGCAATTGTACCAAGTCCCAAGTGCCATTTTTTTCAAGAGATTCCATCTCTGACAGCATGGCTTTATACCATTTCTTACTGTCCTGTCTGTCCATTGCTTCCTTGAAGCAAGATGATTCACCACAGTCTGTCAACATGACATACTCAGCCACATTCCATTTTGGGGTGGATTATGAGGGGCAGTGAGCTCCCTCTTTATCCCTTTGCTGTCACAAAATGCGTGAAAGGCTTTGGACATATATTTCCCACCATGATCAGAGTGAAGACACTTAAGTGTCTTATCTGTCTGATTTTCAGCCAATGCCAAGAATTTTTTAAACTTGTCAAGCACTTTATCCTTGCTATGAATAGGGTAAACCCATACTTTCTGTGTAGCATCATCGACAAAGGTGACAAAATATTTATTTTCCCCTAAAGATAATCCTGGCATTTGACATACATCTGAATGTGCTAACTCTAGAGGAGAAGATTTCAAAGAAAAAGACTTTTTGTGAGAAGTCTGTGCATGTTTGCTATAAATACAATGATGACAGTGCTTGAAATCAGCATAACGAAGACAAGGCAAGTAACCCAAACGAGAAAGCACTTTCATTCCTGTTTGACTTGTGTGTCCCAACCGGCCATGCCACAAAGAAACACTTGGCTGCTCGGTCACGGCAACAACATGGTCACGCACACTAGATACATGAAGTGGATACAACTTATCACTCTTGCAACCTCTGGAAATAACCCTAGATTCCTTACAGATCTTCCATTTTTCATCACCAAAGGTGGTATGAAAACCATCATCATCTAGCTGCCCTGTGCTGATCAAGCTCTTCTTGAGCTGAGGTACATGCCGTAAATGTTGAAGTGTAAAGACAGAGGCATGCTGAAACTGTAATTGCACATTGCCAATACCTGCAATCTCACATGCATAGTTGTCCCCAAGATGGACAACACCATGTCGACCTTGTGTATATGCAGAAAACCACTCACGATGAGGGGTGACATGAAAGGAAGCACCTGAATCAAGAATCCACGTATGCATGTCATCATTTGTATCTGCAAGTAGAGCATGTGCACCAAAATGTGCAGAGACAAAGAGTACATCACTCCCACTATCACTATCATGAGTGACTACATTCACCTCTTCAATTTTTACACTGCTCTTCTTAGGCTGATTGCCCTTCTTCTCTTCCTTGCAATCATCAGTCTTCTTGCCTTTTCCTTTCTCTTTCTTCCATTTGTAGCAGTCACGTTTAAGGTGACCCTTCTTGTCACAATGATGGCATTCAACATCTTTGCCATGTGATTTACTGCGTCCCTTGCCATCATATTTGCCCTTTTGCTGTGATCTGCCCCTAGTATGCAAAGCATTGGAAGACTTACCGGATGCATTGTTTTGCCAATTCATCTCTTCCATAAGTAGAGCACTCTCTACATTAGCATACAAAAGGATCACATTAGAATTGCTCATAGGAGTCTTGAATGTATCCCAACTCTCTGGTAGAGTGCAAAGCAAGAAAGTAGCCTTAAATTCCTCATCAATCATGAACTTCAAGGCAACCAGCTGGCTGAAAATGGAGTTAAACTCACTCAAGTGAGTAGACATTGCTGTATCTTCTTTCATACGCAAATCCATAAGCTTTTTCAGCCAATACACTTTAGTTGCAGCGCTCTTTTGTGCATACTGTTCTTCCAGTCTAGTCCATATAGCATATGTAGAATCCAAACCTTCAATGTTGAAGAGCAAGGCATCAGAAATCTATAGCTCTATGGTTGAGCGTGCAAGCTCATTCAACTCATTCCAATTGTCCTGATCCATGTCTGCAGGCTTTGCCCCTTTAGTTTTGATCGGCTTTGCCTACTTCTTTTGTAACAGGATATTGTAGCATTGTTTTTGCCACACTGCAAAGTTATGTGCCTTCAAGCTTCTTTATATGCATCAAATTACTGCTGTCATTGCTGTTAGCCATGGTTTTCAGGTCAAAAGTGACAAAAAAACTAGTAAATGCAGGCCCAAATTGTCACCCAAGTGACCAAGGTACAAACAAGTACCAATCAGCAATAAATGACCACGCAGAAGTACAGATTTCAGATCTGTAATTCAGTTTTCAGAAGCACCAAACCAAGTGCTACAGCATTGTCCAACTGATTACAGCTGTTCCAAAGGGCATGTGCATCACATTACATGAGAAATCACAAAATTTCAGCTGCAATTTCTGTTGTACGTGTAACCACCAGCATAAAATTTGACACAAACGGTCAAAAGCCCCAAAATTTTGTGCTCAAAAGCATCAAACACACATCTGCATTTCCTCTGTCATGTATAGGATTGTCCAATTTTGCCAAAATAAAGCAATTTCAGCAAAACCCCCAAATTGCGCGGAATTCAACCTGCATGTACATAAAATGACCAAATGTTGCACAAATTTTGCCCAAATTGCAAAAGCCCCAAATTGCACGGGGTCCAATGTGCCTCAATGTCGAGAAATTGAGTTAATTTCAGCCCAAATTGCACATGTACATTAAAAGCCCCAAATGTCGGGGACAAAATGTCACAAATTCTTGCAATTTCTGAGACAGATTTGCTTGTCCTACATCAAATTTCCCAAATCTGGGAAAAGCCCCAAATTTCTGGCCAAGATTTGCCTTCTGTGCTTGTGCGCGCGAACACCTGGTAACGGGAAGTAAATCAGACTGAAATTTTCTGATTTCAATTATTAAAAAAAAAAAACGTTGATTGCCCGTGGTCCGTGTGGCTGTGTGACGTTCGTCACTCGTGCACACCCCCCCACACACACCCCCCCACACCCACTCCCACCCACCCCCCCCGCCCCCCCCTTTTCCCCGGTTCTCATGGTCATCGTGCAACATGCCTCCAGTCTCGTCAACTGCATCCTCGTCAGGCGCCAGCTGCATCACATGTTGATGGTTGTGCTGGCCTAGTCGCAACTAATGGTCGTCAGTCCGCCACACTGCGATACCGCAAACCTGCTCGACTTGTTGTCGCCCTCACTCCATGCTGGGGCCACACGGCTATAGTTCCCGCCACTCCACGATGGGGGCCAAGTGCACAGTCTGCACGTTGGAGTCTTCTGTAGGTTACGACCTATTGCGTGTGACAGAATGTTGCCTGATTCAGGCTACAACTCCTGTCAGTCGCCTCATGACTTGCTCGCTTGTCCTACTCGAACTTTGAGAGGTACAAACGCCTCAACTGCAGCTCATGCTTGATGTCTCGAGAAGCGTATAGAACGTGATGGCTTTGATACTAGTTTGAAGGAATCGATTAGGCACGGAGATAGAGGTAGACAGACCTTACGCTCAGTGAGGTTTGAGACAGAGAGAGTGCGAGTGAGCAGAGTAGAGAGTGAACAGGTTTTTTCGATACAATGACGAGTGTACCACTTTAGGTTTTAGATAGATATATGTATGAAAGTACACTGTGCTAAGGGTGTGTTCCCACCTGTGCACGTATAAAAGGCACGATGGCCCTTTATTCCCAATAGCTAATGAGTCAAGTTCTAGATTGGTAGACACTGACCAGCTCGATAGAATGAGTTGTAGACCTTGAAATAAGTCAAAACGATGACCTTTAGATTGTTCAGGATAGCAATCCATTGTGCAAGGGTAAGTGTAAGGGCTTTCTAGGTATACCATGGTGTTGCCTAGGGATGCACCTATATAGGGAGTAGTAGTCATTCAAGCTTTGCTTGGGATGTGCTTCTACATGTGATTCCCTATGCTCAGTGGTGAACCCTAACATGTGTAGCATCACAAGGGTGTAGTGCTGAGATGTGCCTCAAGATTGTACCTTTCTATATCATGAATACAAAGATCCCTTATTGATATACTGTATGTGCACTTGGCTGAGCTTGCATGGGGAGGTGAGACACACTTCCATCCTTTGATTACTAGCTCAACTTCCCTCGCCTTTGACTTTGTTGTCCAAAGCTTGACTGAGTGATCACGATGGACCTTGTGAGATTAGAGGCTGAGGATTCGGGTGAGACCTGTGCAGTAGTTAAGCATGAAGATGGCACAAATTGTTTCTACATCTTTCTTGGGATGGCTTCATCATGCACATAGCATGGATACAACCCCCACAGCCGCAGATCTGCCGTTGGTCAGACTTGCACCTTGTCACACCAGCTGGGACAAAGATAGGAGATATGAGGGTATTATTGCAGTAGCCAGCTATGTAGGGTGGAAGCAAGGTCAGAGTGGTAAAGGCCTCCAAGCAATGGCATCACCCTATGATTTCATAGTAACTGTAGTGGCAAATGTAATGGTCCTCTGACTTTGCATCCACCCTATATAGCTGGCTGCTGCAGTAGTACCCTCATATCTCCTTATCTTTGGCCACGACTGGTGTGAAAAAGGTGCAAGTCTGACCAATGGCACATCTGAGGCTGTGGGAGGTTGTGTCCATGCTATGTGCACAATGAAGCCATCCTAAGAAAGATGTAGAAACAATTCGTGCCATCTTCATGCTTAACTACTGCACAGGCCTCACCCAGATCCTCAGCCTTAAATCTCAAAGAGTGACATCATTGCTTGGAGGTGTTTAGAACATCGATGGAGGTGAGGACTAGAGATGTCTAAAGCTATACATATTTAAACTCAGATGCCATTGAGAGACCCTGCTGAGGGATAGGAGACCAGCACCCCTAGATCCATCTAGACTGAGTATGATTACAGACGTTTTTATGCAGTCAACACCAGAATTTGCCCCTCTCATGATGATGAATTCCCCTCCCTATCATCTTCATGATGATTCACCATGGAGCCGACCAACAACCCTATGCCAGCGAGGTGTCGCCCCAATTCCTAGGGCAATGACTCTGCCACGCTTTTCGCCAGCAAATCTGATCCATTAGTTACTCACTACAAGAGACCCCTGCTGAGGCACTTTGGCTTCCCTTTGTTGGAGCAAAGCTGTAGCACTCTGTGAGAGATGTTGGGATGAGCAGATGTTATACTAGGAATATGCAGGATTACACTAATGGTTAACATGACTACATCTTCCATTAGATTTCTTTTCATCTTTCTTATGTAGTCTTAGGATTTCTACAAATTGATTTACCTTTTTATCATACCCTGATTGTACTCTAAAATGATTTGTCATTTGAGTCGTACTACTTAGGTCTCCTACAGAAGGAAAAAAGGGATAAAAAGACCAGTTGATATGGTTCTCACTGCAAGCACTTTCCTTTGCTTCAGTCTATGAGCACTCAAAACCTTCTAGTTGATCATGTAGTAGTTGTTGTGCAATCTCGAAAAGTTATTTGCATGAGTAGGGCATGTTGTTTGAACAAACCTGTAAGCAGTGCTGTGACTTTCTGTTTGGAGTACAAACATAATTTTATGCTAATCTGTATGTGAAAAGGTTTGCAACTTGAATGATTGAAGTTGATAAATGAATGCATCATTATACCTGTAGAGATGTCTATCAACCCATACAGGTATAATCTTTCTTTGTAAATAGATCATTTAAACCCCATCTTAAACAACCTTAGATGGCATGTGCTAAGTATCCTATGTATCCCTCCCTTTATTTTTGATGGCCGCTGTTAAGGACAAGGGAGTAAGATGTGCACAGCACTCTTCCCTATTATTTTCCTTTGGTGTGTTCCATCATTGTCACTTACTAGTTTAGTACCTTTTACTGTTTCAACTGAATTCTGGTTGGGATCAATGCTATACGGGCATTTCCGGCTTTGATGAAATGGATATTCTCATTATGGAAATGCTTATATGGTTCCTCTCTATGTACAGTTCTGTTTAGAATTAGTTCAACTCACTGTTACTTTCCTTTTAATGATATCAGAGAGAGAAGCTAGAGAAAATGAAAGCTTTTGGACGAATTGCTCGTGATATAAATGTTTCACAGGTTTTGTCAAAGCCTAAAACCTGTCAAAGAGACATATTGAATATTCACACGCATGTTTTCTGCCTAAATGCGTAGAAGAAGACGTGTTCTTAGGTTTCAATGAATACTCAAACAGCAGCCTTTTTTCAGACAATCGAACCAAGAAAGCCAAAGGAAAAGCGCCAGTCGTCTCGTGAAAAAGTAGGTCATTGGATTTTATTGCTTATCTGTTATGAGATGGTATCACTTTTCCTGGCTTATCCAATTAATATGAAGAAAGGCCTCGGTAATAATCTTTCATCATTAATGTTCCACTATTTGAAGGCTATGGAGTTTGCTTCAAAGCTTCCAAAACCAAGGAAAAGAGCATCCCAAAAGGAGGATTCACAAGGTCCCCCACAGCTTCCCAGTCAACCAATGACTCAGATTGAACAGCTTGAAGCAAAGTATCAAAAGGACAGGCAACAAATTGAGGTATGTAATGCTTCCTTCTACTAATTAAATCCCTCTTCTTGCCACTGTCATAGTTGACAGCATAAAAATTTGGCATGAACAAGTCTCTTCTAATATGAAGTTGTTGCATGTAGACCTCTTCCTCAAGCTGTCCATTGAGAAAGGCATTGTTTACATCCATCTGCCATTACTTCCATTTGTGAAGAGCAGCCAAGGAGAGCAACTAATTTATGGGGCTCATATTGGCTACTGGCAATGCTTACATCCATTTCCCATAACTTCCATTTGTAAAGAGCAGCCAAGGAGAGCAACAAATTTATGGAACTCATATTGGCTATTGCAGCATAAATCTCTTCATAATCAGTACCATATTCTTGAGAAAATCCTTTAGCAACCAGCCTAGCTTTATGTCTATCAATTTGTCCTACTTTCTTGAATTGAATTGAGGTTTTTATTGCTCAATTTGGACTCTGCTGTAGGATTTGAAATGAAAACTTACTAAATTTGCCTTTAATTTAGGGAAATACAATATAACTTTAGCCCTAGGGATGCTATGGCAAATTGTGATACACAAAACTCAGAAACATAGAAAATCAATGAAATGATGAATCATGTACAATGATGGTACAATGGAGCTTGAGGGTTCCTTGTCTTTGGGACGGGTACTGAGGTGAGCAGAGTTGAGTCAATGACATTGATCGAGGCTTGGAAATGACTGCACTATCTTGGCTGATTAGGCAGCAACACCTGCGAAGGAGAATGCTCTATGAAGGGAGTGAAACACAGTCCTCTGAGTAGGGGGACACCGGATAATGATGGGCAGTGGTAGAGGAGCGAACCACCATCTGTTGTGGCTGTAAATGATGATGAAGATGATAGCTGCTCTAAAAATGAGTAGAGGGAGAAAAACACAGTTCTCCATGGTTGTAGGTGATGATGAAGATTATAGTTGCTCTACATGAAGATGGCAGCAGTGGAGACAGCCTAAAATCAGCAAAACACAGAGCTGGCCGAGAGCAGAAACATGTCCAGTAGTCTGAGGATGCTCCTGATAACTGGCGGACAGCAACTTGGCTTGCTAAGCTGGAAAATGCAGATATAGACAGCTGTAAGAACTTGCTGGCAGTGAACGCAGCGGCTGAGGTTGATGGTGACAGCTCAATGATGGCATCTAAATGCTGGGTGGCTATTATAGGAATGGGCGGCTGCTGGAACAGAAAACACAGGTAGGCAGCAGCATACTGATTGGGCAGCAAGCTGGATGGAAGCCAGGTGACATGGATGGACCACTAGCTATGTGGGTTGCAGCTCCAGTAGGGCAACATTTACTAGGCACCAAAGGAAGTGGAGAAACAACAGTTGTAGAATGATTGCCCACAACATGCCTTTTATAGGGAATTTTGGTGCATTTATCCTACCATTTAAAATAAATGCCATGGTAGCTCTTGTAGGGCAGCATCGACGAAGTGCCAGAGAAAGGAGAGAAACAATAGTTACAGAGGATTGACTGATGAATGAGTTGGTGTCTATGAATTAGTGTGGGGTTAGAATGAATGCCCACAACATGCCATTTTATAGGAAATTTTGGTACGTTTTTCCTACCATGTGAAATAAATGCCATAGATAGAAATAAAGCCTTTTTGGGACAATTAATGAAGATCAAAATTAAGTTTTAATGCACTACAGCTAATTTGTTAATGCATGTGAGGATTTTGGTTGCTCAACACCTTGGAGAGAGACATTTTTCCACCTATGTACAACAGTTAAATGTACAACAAATATAAACACAAGAGGATCCCCAATAAGGATACTTATGTCGCAAGGTTCTTAATGACAAGGGTAATAAGTAGGTGAAATGGAAACTCGAGGCTGAGTACCCATCCAAGGCTAGATGAAGAATGCAAAGGCTTTTTGCCAAAGGGGTATGAAAGACTACACAATGGAATAGGATTCTGTTTGAAACTGAAGGAAGAAGATTCCCCTTTGAAGCCCCCTTTGAAATCCCCTTTGAAGGAGATAGGGAATCTAGAAACTCATGAATCACTTGCTTTGGAGTTCTAATGAAGAAGGAATGATTGCCATGAGGGCCAAAGGTCTTTGAGGCTGTGATGGAACAGAGAGTAGATAGCTTCCAAAGATAGCCTCTTGAATGCGAGTAGGAGAGAGAAGGTAGGGAGGGGTAACATAGATCCAATCAAAAAGGAAGTGGTATCATAGATGATCTCCTCGTACCCTCACTAGAGTCGGTGTTCGTGGAGTCATACAAGCAAGTGGGAATATGGAGTCATGAGTGGGCAACAACCTTTGTCTCAAAGAAGCAGATTGCAAAGCCAAAGGTGGTGGCAAATAGCCATTGTCTCTCAACGGAGCAAATTGTGAAGTAGCAAATTGCGAAGTCAAGTATTGTAAAAGCCATTGAACTTAAAAGTAGGTAGGAGATACCTTTATAGCTCATTGCAATGGTCTCCAGGAGGGCTTTTTACCTCATAAGGCCTTAGAGCCCAATTTTTCTCAGAAGGGCTTAGTGTGCATCATATACATCTTATTGCCTTGAGCATATAAATCTAATAGTTGATACAAAACTATCTTTGTCGCCCAAAATGACAAGGTGGCATAAGAATGTCTAGTGATAGGCACATGTACTCCAGTTGTGTAGGGAGCAAAAGTTGATAACAATTCTGGTTGACTAGTGGTTCTTAATATGGTATATGCGCCCATTGGTATGTGCTTTCTCCTTTGGAAAAGAAGCATAGCACTAGTGTGTCAAACTAGTAATGGGAGGACACAAGGGAGAAGAAGATAATTGTATCTCTAAGATTATACGACAAAATTAAGAAGTAGCTAGAATCTAAGATAATGTTGTTGGTTCTTGTAACCTTTTATTCAGCCTCATTGAGGATGAGGATCTTCAGCTCATGGAGTACCTCTGCTTTGATACCATGTAAAGGAATGGTAGGGTTTGCGGGAAGGAACATTGAGTGTGTACAACAAACATCGAGTCTCAGAACTTAGAAACATAGAAAATAAATGAAATGATGAATCATGTACAATGATGATACAATGGAGCCCAAGGGCTGCATGTCACTAGTATTGCTATTGAGGTGAGCAAAATCAAGTTGATGACATTGATCAAGGCTTGGAGATGTGTCAGATGGGAGAGGATCGAGGTGCAGCTGAAGTGCAGTAGACAGTGTGAGAGTGAGAGACAGAGTTGAGCACGACTCCCAATGCAATAGTACTGAATAGAGTGTAAGCTGAAAGTACAAATGATAACCCTTATACCTTAGGGTTATAAGGGGCTGTTCACACCCGAACACAGTAAGTGCCCGTAAGTGTGCACCACAAGCACATACAAAATAGTACACATAATCTGGGGGAAAAAACCTCTCCTACCGAGAGTAAAAAGTGCCCCAGTGTCCTAGTGATCACCCGCACACTCCCATATGAGCGTAGGCGTAAGTAAGGCGTGTGAGATACCCAACAAACCCCCCTGGAGTGAAGAGTGATCAAGTGTACAAGGATCATCCGCCACCAAAGGGCGTCAAATTCAAAGCATCGCGAAATGCTTCAAATTTGTCTCGTGGAAGAGCTTTGGTGAAGATGTCTGCCACATTGCTGGTGGTAGGACAGTAGACAAGGCTGATATCACCTGCATGTAGCCTCTCTCTGACAAAGTGGTAGTGAATCTCTATGTGTTTCGTGCGAGCATGAAACACAGGGTTCCGTGCCACTGCAATGGCACTCTGACTGTCAGTATATAAAGGAGTAGGCTCCGTAACAGATACATCCAAATCAGCAAGTAAGCGTCTAAGCCATACGCACTCAACTGCAGTAGTGAAGGCTGCCTTGTACTCAGCTTCACATGACGACGTGGCAACAGTGGATTGTTTCTTGCTAAGCCAAGAAATGCATGACGAGCCAAGAAAGAAACAATTGCCACTAGTGGAGTGACGAGTATCAAAATCACCAGCCCAATCAGAGTCACTGTAAGCATGTAACTGCAGTGGTCCCCCCTTGGCATAAAGCAATCCAAGAGCTCTAGTACCCTGCAAGTAACGAAACACACGCTTCACAGCTTGCCAATGCGACATACGAGGCTGATGCATGTACCTGCTCAAAACTGAAACGGCAAACTGTATGTCTGGCCGAGTGTGGCATAGATAGATGAGACATCCCACTGCTGGAGCATAAGTATGGATATCAAACAAATCACTGTCATCATGTAATGACAGTTTGAGCCCAGGTTCCATGGGTGTACAAACTGGCTTGCAATCCTGTAAGCCAAACTTCTCAAGAAGTTGCCCAATGTACCTTGACTGACATAATCCAATGCCTCTAGCATCATGTACAAACTGGATGCCCAAGTAATAGTGCAAAATACCCAAGTCAGACATGTCAAAAGTTTGCTGTAAATTATTTTTGAATGCTGAAATCTGATCAGCACGTGTTCCAGTGAGCAAAAGGTCGTCTACATATAGACACAAAATCAGCATGGATCCCCCCTCTTTATGTACATAAAGGGTAGACTCAGATGGGCTGTTTACAAACCCCTGACTAAGCAAGAAAGCATCTATCTTTGCGTACCAAGCTCGTGGAGCTTGTTTCAAACCATATAGAGCTTTTTTCAGCTTGCATACTAAATTTTCTGAGCCTTCAACTGCAAAACCAATGGGCTGCTGTACATACACTTCTTCCTGAAGTTCCCCATGTAAGAATGCAGTCTTTATATCCAGCTGATGCACTTTCCAACCAAAATGTGCAGCCAAGGCAATCATAGACCGAATGGTCGTCATACGGGAGGTAGGAGCAAAGGTCTCCTCATAGTCAATGCCCTTTTTCTGTGCGTAGCCTTTAGCTACCAGCCGTGCCTTGTACTTATCTATGGATCCATCTGCATTCCTTTTCAATTTGTAGACCCATTTCGTACCAATGGCACGCTTGCCAACTGGCAAAGACACCAAATCCCAAGTATGATTCTTATGAATAGAATCCAATTCAGCTTGCATGGCTGCCATCCAATGCACACTATGTCGTGCATCCTCAAAACATTCAGGCTCCTCATTATCATGAGTACATGCTGCCATAACAAACTCCATGGAATGTGCTGAATCATGCAGTCGAGTTTGCCTTCGAGTACGACCAGCCAAGGGTGTTTCCAAATGACTATCTCTCATAGTCTGCGTGTACCATCTAGGCACCTGTCTTGCTTCCTGACTGTGTACAAGTTCCTGCTGAATTTCAGTTTCAGCAATGTGCTGATTTACTGCATGTTCCATAGGAGCAGCTGGCTGAACATTAGGTTCATTTGCTGAAGTACCAGCTGAATCACCAAATGTGATGGGCAGCAGCCCTTCAAAGACATCACGGGCAGCCTGATATGTATCAAAACCAGCCAAGGATAATTCTAATTTTTCATCAAATACAACATCCCTGCTGACAAAAACCTTCTTGGTCACGGGATCATAGAGTCTGTAGCCTTTGCTTTCGCTGCTATATCCCATAAAGATGCATTTTACAGCCTTGTTGTCCAACTTCTTTCGAAGTACCTGTGGAATATGGGCATATGCAAGACACCCAAAAGTACGGAAGTGGCCAACAGAAGGTTTGCGGCTGTGCCAAGCCTCAAAAGGTGTGACGGTTTTCAAGGCCTTGGTAGGGCATCTGTTCAAAATGTGGCAAGCGCACATGACGGCTTCCATCCAAAAACTATGAGGCAAACTCTTTGCCTTCAGCATACATCTGGCCATCTCCATGAGTGACCGATTTTTCCTCTCTGCTACCCCATTCTGCTGTGGAGTATATGCAGTAGTGTACTGATGGATAATGCCCTTCTGCTGCAAATAAGAATTCAGCATAGAGGACATGTATTCCCCCCCTCGGTCCGAACGGAGAGTCTTAATCTTGCAACCAGACTGAGTTTCCACAAGTACACTGAAAGCCAAAAATGCATCATACACTTCTGACTTCTTTTTCAAGCAGTAGACCCAGCACAAACGTGTAAAGTCATCAATAAATGTTACAAAATAGTAACAACCACCCAATGACTGTGTCTGCATGGGCCCACAAACATCCGAATGCACAAGCTGCAATTTGGCTGTTGCTCTAAAAGCAACATCACGGGGAAAAGAGAAACGATGCATTTTGCCCAAAATGCAACCCTCGCATAAATGCTCAGGAGGTCTCTCAAAGAGAGGTAATCCATCCAACATCTGAGTACGCTGTAATAGCATCAAGCTGCCATAGTTTACATGCCCCAAACGAGCATGCCATAACTCTGCCTCTAACATAGCAGGAGTAAGAGTGGATGTCAAATATGCAGACTGATCTACCGAAAGAGCATCCAACTCATATAACCCATGACACAAAGAACCTGTCAAGACCAATGTCATGTGTTCCTTGTCACGGACCATGCAACGGTCATCATCAAAGGTGACCTGCAAACCACAACGTGCCATAGAAGAAATGGAAAGCAGATTCTTCTTAATGCCAGGCACATACAAAGCATCCTGTAGGCGGAGAATAGAGCCATCAATGGCTGTAAGCTGAATCTCCCCAATACCACGAACAGGGTATGATGCATTATTAGCACACTGAACAGACTTCCCAACGGGAGGTGCACCAAGAGAAGCAAACAAATCTCTACGAGATGTGATATGCCGTGAAGCACCACTGTCAAAGAACCAAGTGTCAGCATCTTCTGTAGAGCTAAATGCTCTATCAGCCCAAGAGACATCATAACTGCAAGTGTAAAAACAATAGTCCCTGTCTGCAACAAAGGACGCGGACTCACTAGCAGTGGAAGGAGCTGCAGAAACAGACATCCCTGACTCCTTCTTCTTCTCTTTGGCGATGCGCTTCCTGCACTCAGTGATGTAGTGGCCAGGCTTCTTGCAGTAATGGCATTTTCCTTTCTTGGCTTGCGTGCCCCCCTGTTTCTGACTTGTCTGTGAAGTGTTACTACTACCAGAACTCTGCGAAGCATTTTTCCCTTGGCTGTTTTTACCCTTCTGCCTTGACATAAAAGCCTGCTCAGAGGCTATACCATCCACACCACTGTTCCGTCTAGTTTGTTCCTCCTCTAGAAGCAAACTGACAAGCTGAATGAAAGTGATGGGCTCTTTCGAAATCCTCATAGTGAGGTTCAAGGCAGTATGAAAAGCCAAGTAAGAGGGAGGCAGTGAATTCAATGTCGTAGAAATCAGCTGCGCATCTGAGTAGTATTCATCCACATTCATGAGTTGCTCCCGCAAGTCCTGAATTTTGTTGAGATGATCCTGCATAGAATCACCCTCATTCATCTTTAGAGTCTCTAGCTCTTTCTTCAAGAAAGAGATGCGAGTCTCATTCTTTCCTGCAAACATCTGCTCCAATATCAACCAAGCTTCTTGTGAAGAAGCTGCTGAACGAATATGAGGAATGATAGAACGCTGAACTGCCAATGCAATCAGCGACATAGCCTGTGCATCCCGTGTATCCCAAGTTTTCTGAGCTGCAGTTCTTGGGGGAAGTGGCTGAGCGGGCTGAGGTGGAGGGGGCTGAGGTTGCCCTCTTGCACGTCCTCCTGGAGGAGGAGTAGCGGGAGCCACAACTCCCGGTCGTGCTTCCTCTCCACTGACATAATCCCACAAATTTTTTGCCACTAATACATTCTTCATCATGAAAGACCAAAGGGAATAATTGTTCCCATCCAATCGGTCTTCCTTGGACACATAGGTGAATACATCTCCTCCCTGATTTGCCATTATTTCCCAAAAGGCAATTGAGCAATGTCAATGCAGTACGGGCTGGAAATCTGCAAATTTCCAGAAATTGCAGCAAACACAAGTCTGCAATTAATGTGCAAAGGGTACTCTGTCACAAAAACTGTCACTGATGCACGCTTTCCAAGGTGCAATTAGTGCTCAGCAGCACTAAAACATCAAAAGCCCCAAAATTTTCTGCCCAAAATTTCTGTCACAAATGTCTGTTACAAAAGCCCCAAAATGTGCATTCAATGTGTCACAGACAGACACAGCACGTTTCCCAATGCTGAAAACTGAACCTGCTGTTCAGCACGTTTCCCAATGCTGAACCTGAACCTGTTGCACGAACTCTTGTGTAAAAGAAAAGTGCAGAATGTTACCTCTGCGTGTTGACGACGGGCACGATTCCCAAGATAATGACTGCTGGGTACAGTCGGACTGACGCACAGGTACAGGCGTGCAGGTCCAGTGACACGCGCAGGCAGGACTGGGCGCGCGCTGGGCAGAGGAGGCGGTACCCAGGACTGGGTGGTGGAAACAGGTGACGCGCTGGCAGCTGGAGCTGACGGCACAGTCTAGCTCAGCGCAGGGAGGCTGCGCAGGCAGACTGACAGGCGAAGGGGCACGCTGGGCAGACACAGGGCAGAGGACACGCTGGGCAGAGGTGGCAGCACGCAGGTACAGGTGGCGCGCTGGGCAGGGCGCGCTGTGCAGGACAGATAGCACGCTGTGCAGGACACGCACAGGTACAGGCGGCTGGGGCAGAACTGGCGGGGGCTGGCTGAACTGGAGTGGGCTGCAGACTGCAGACTGAAGACTGCTCTGAGCTGAGCTCTGATACCAAATGTCAGATGGGAGAGGATCGAGGTGCAGCTGAAGTGCAGTAGACAGTGTGAGAGTGAGAGACAGAGTTGAGCACGACTCCCAATGCAATAGTACTGAATAGAGTGTAAGCTGAAAGTACAAATGATAACCCTTATACCTTAGGGTTATAAGGGGCTGTTCACACCCGAACACAGTAAGTGCCCGTAAGTGTGCACCACAAGCACATACAAAATAGTACACATAATCTGGGGGAAAAAACCTCTCCTACCGAGAGTAAAAAGTGCCCCAGTGTCCTAGTGATCACCCGCACACTCCCATATGAGCGTAGGCGTAAGTAAGGCGTGTGAGATACCCAACAAGATGAACCTCGGATAATCTAGCGACAATGTTGGGTGTAGGAGCTCGTGACGAAGAGACAATGTCTAAGGCGGATGGAACTCCATGGAGAGAGAGAGAGAGAGAGAGAGAGAGAGAGAGAGCTTCATTCGTGGATTATGGAAAAGATGGCCTCTTTGTCCTCTTTGCATTCAGATTATTCTTGCATCTTCCATATCCTTAGATGGATAGCCTTGTGGCATATTTGGCGTACTTGGAATGCCTTTATTTTTTATTCAGTATTGGGAATCCATGGTCATGTGGCCCGTGTTCATGGTTTGGTGTTATGGCAGATCTCTTCTATGGTGTCAGGTGATCTGGTTCTTCTTGACATTGCTGCTCCCTGTCTGGATATCACTCGCTCCACACTAGCTATCCTTTTTGTGGACTTTTCTGTGTTAGAGTCTTGGTAGACTTTCATTTCTGTTTGTTCTTTACTGACCTGATGGTTTGATGTAAATATTTACTACTTATTTCAATTATCTTAACGAGAGAGAGAGAGAGAGAGCTGAGAGAGAGACGAAGAGAAGAGGGGGAAACAGAACGATGGCGAACGGAAGGTTGACGATGGCGGCTCCCTGCCCTGCGCGTCGCCCTGCCCTCCGCCTCCCTGCCTTGCGTGCCTGAACCCTTCCCCCAATCGATCTGATTCATCGCGAGCCAGCGCCCTGCGCGCCTGAACCCTTCCCCCAACCGACCTGATTGATCGCGAGCCAGCACGGACTGTGCCGTTTCCGTGCCCGACGGTCCCTGCTTCTACACGACGACCTGCCCTGCGGGTCCTTGTGTCTATGTGCCTGTCTGGGCCGTCCTGTGAACCGCCCTTCTGCCAAGTGCCCGCGCCTGACCTGCCCTGCTGACCTGCGACGTCGACTCGGCTGCGCACCCAGGCTGACCTGCCCTGCTGACCTGCGACGTCGCCCTCGGCTGCGCGCCCTGTCAGACCTCTGCCCTGTGACCGTTGCCTGCGCCCTGCCGCCATCTGCCAGCACCTGCACCTGCGAGGTTAGGGTTGTATTCAGCCCCACGTGTTTTGCCCTCTTGCATCTGCACGAGTAGGGTTGCACCCAGCCCCACGCGTTCTCTAGTGACAATGCGAGAGCAAGAGCATGAGAGATAGAGAGAGAGGATAGAAGTATGGCTGGCCTGGATATGGCTTTTATCAACCAGACGGTGGCAGCCCTTGGTCTGGATTCTGATACAGAGGAACCGGAGGATATGGTTCCTTGCATGGAGGAGATGCCTTCTGGTTCTGACTTGCCGCCTGCGGGCAAACGCTCCAAGCATATTTCCGACGAGACAATGGGTCCTCAGGAACATTCCTATGTGTAGGTTGCCTTTGATTCTGTGGATTCGCAAGAGATTGACTGGGAGCATTTGCTGGAGTTTGCCAATACTCTGCTTGGCGATTATGTCTAGCATAATCATGAAGCTTTTTCGGACTCGGGAACTGATGAAGTTCTGGAAGCCACGGTGGACCCGAAAACTGTCTTACGCTCTTTTTCGGTGTTTTATGACCGTGCGGTTATACTCTTCGTCACTGGCAAGATCCCAGTGCTTTCCCATATTCGCCAGTGGCTGCACCATTTACTACAAGGGGAATGTGTTGAGGAGATCTTTATTGGACCCCGAGGCTTCTATGAGGTGCTGCTCAAGTCGGAGAAGCATCGGGCTGAGCTTCTGTCCAAACTGCCATTGTTCTTTGATCGCCGTTTGGTTCATGTGGTGCCATGGCGCCCTATGGCAGACTTTCAGCACCTGCTTCAACGTGAATGCCCGGTGTAGGTTGAAGTGGAAAATTGTCCGGCGGTCTATTGGCCATTGTTAAAGGATGCGATGGCAGTTGTGGAAATGGTGCTGGTTCCCCCAAGCCTAAGGGCCATGAATCAAAACCGTTTGTGTATGTTATGGGACACGACTAATAAAAGGCCTGCGTCGCTTCGCCTTAATTGCTCTGGCATGCATTCTTTGCACTTTCGCTTGAAATGGGGCAACTTTGCAGGACACTGCTTTTCGTGTGGAAAATTGGGGCATTTTATGGCCGAATGCCCAGAGAAGCAACCGTCTTCAGATGCTGCGCATGTTGTGCGGCCTATGGATGACATGGTGCTTGATGCTTCGTCACAGGAGGCCCCCCAGCCACCTAATGTTTTGGATAAAGGTAAACAACAGGTCCTGGGTTTGGATTCTCGTAGCAATGACTAGCTAGAGGAATGTCTCAAAAAAGGTAAAAAGTTGGATGCAGGCCTGGCGGATTCTGGGCCTAATGTTTCACAAGATTTTGTGTGCACATATATGCGCAGGAAAGAAATGTTCTCTTCACAGCATGCTACGCGTACTATGGTTCCTTCTGCTTCCCGTAATCAGTCTACGAGGAAAGTATATACAGATGGTCCAAAGGGCCCACCTGCTAAGTTGGCGTTTGATACTAGAGGTAATGTGATTACACCCTGGGATCGTTGTTATCCCCGTTCCACTCCCAAGGCAGTGGATATTCTATCTACCTGTAAAGCGGGCTGTCCGAATTCTTTTGCAGTCTTAGCTGATTTTCTGGATGAAGGTGTCCTTGACGTTCTCGCGGAAAAGGTGAAATCGAGGCAAGAGGTGCCTCGTTCCTGATTCTCTTTTTGAAGATATATGAAGATAGCCATGTGGAATATGTGAGGCATTTGTTCTCGTCATAAGCAACATGCCATGTGGACTGTCTTGCATGAGAACCAGTGGGATGTCTTGTGTGCGGTCGAGCACAAGAGTCACGGTGAAGCAGGAAAAGTTGTGGATTGCCATGGGTTTCGCTTGTTTTATGCAGGGACACATGCTATGCACTATTCTGGCGTGCTTATGATTGTCCATGAGAAATACCAGCCTGTTCTTATTAAAAATGATGTACAAGGCCGCTTTGTGGTAATCGAAGTTTTATTTGAAGGAGAGATCTTATGGTTGTTGGGTCTCTATGCTCCGAATGACCCTGCATCCCGACGGGATCTTTGGAAGACTTTGCAGAGCTCCATGTCACTTGGCGGAAGGGGTTTTTTGATGGGGGATTTCAATGCGTATTGACTCTTCTCAGTCCACTTCAGGGCATTTGGTGATGGATGCTCTGGAAAGTTGGGTTTGGAATGCCTTTGCTCTTGAGGTACTTAAGCAAGATCTCTGGTCTTGGCTCCACCCTTCTTCTTTAGGGTTTACTTTTCACTCCGCACAATATGCAACTACCTGGTCGTGGTTGGACCGAATGTATATCATGCAGGAGGATGATTTTCTTCCCGAGATGCTGGAAATTAAAATTTGAAGCAATATGCCTTGTCGGACCATTTCCCTCTCCAGCTTGAGATACTTGCACAACCCATTGCACCTTTTATGCAGTTGCTGGATAGACTCCCTTTACGTTTCAACTCGTCTTATTTGAAGTATCCAATCTTTCAGGGCTATATGCAACAATTGATTGAGAGGTTTTTATTGGACTTCGTCTCTGAGGGCTCGGCTTCCTTTGCACGACTACTCTCTAATGTGCAGCAGGTTGCTCGGTAGTATGGGATCCATCATGCCTCTATTTGTCGATGGCTCGACACGCAGCGGAGAATTTACTGGCTTTGGTTCATTCGCTGCTGGTGGACACCCTAGAGGATGAATTTCTGCTGTTAGTGGCGATGCGTTTGGCTGATCTTATTCAAGTATTTCAGTTGAAATCTTATCAGCAAGCCAAACTGCACAACTTGATTGACAAATTGCGAGATAGTGCTTGTCAGTCTCATAAGTTCTTTCGCGCCTTGCATGCTTCTCCTGCTCGAGAAAATACGACTAGACTCCAGGATTCAGAAGGTCTCATGGTCACTGATCCGCAGACCATTGTCAATATGTGTAGGAATTATTTTCTGGATCTTCTTGGTTCTTCTCCGTCGCCTTCTAACCAGGTTACGCATGCATGCTCAGTCTTCTATGATCTGGTCCGCCAGCAGGTTCCACTTGATATGCAAGCTACTTTGGAGGCAGATATTTGTGAGGAGGAGGTTATGGATGTTTTGCTACACTTGCCTAAGGATAAGAGCCCTGGTTGGGATGGTCTCACCAATGAATTCTTTGAGAGCTCGGCTGCCTAACTGGTGAAGCCATTGGCGGCTATGTTTCAGCAGGTTTGGGAAACAAGGCTCATGCCTTTCTCATGGAAAGAAGGCCTTATCAAATTGCTTCCAAAGGTTCCTTTGCCGTCAATGTTGCAACATTGGAGACTAATTTCTTTGATGGGTTCGATGTATAAAATATTTTCCAAAGTGCTGGCGAATCGGCTTTACAAGCACTTTCCAGCTATCGTGCATCCTTTTCAATATGGCTTCATTAAGGGCCGCAACATTCTGCATAATATCTTAAATGTGCAAATGGCTATTGACTATGCAAGGCACTCTAGTCAGGAAGTGGTATTGATTCAATTGGATCTGGAAAAGGCTTTTGACTATTTAGACTGGTCTTTCATTGCAGAACTTATGTCTTCTATGGGTTTTGGTACTCGGATGTCCCGATTGATCTACACCATTAGTGTTGCGGCTTCTTCGCGCGTTATGCTCAATGGTGGGGTTACAGAGCCATTTGTCCTTGCATGCTCGATGAGACAGGGTTGCCCTTTGAGTCCTCTTTTCTTTGCCCTGGCGACACACCCGGTTCTTTCAATATTATCTTCAATGGCAGCTTCTGCTCAGCTGGCCGGATTGTCTCTTCCTTTGGGACAGCATTTCATTAGCCAATCTATGGCTGATGATAGCTTTATGATTTTGCGTGCGGACAAGGACAACATTCACAAGGCATTAGATGTTTGGACGCTCTTTGGTCATGCTTCTGGTCTTCGCATCAATGCCTTCAAATCAGCCATTCTCAGTTGCACGGAGTCTGATTTACAGTCATTGGGTTGGATGGGTCAGGTTGTTCCCTGTGGCTCCATATTCAGGCATCTCGGGTACCCGTTGGGGGTTGATGTTCGGCCGAAGCAACTATTGGAGTGAATTTCACAGAAACTGGCAGCTAAGTTTATGTATTGGAAGTCGTAAGCATGGCCCTTCCATGTCCGCCTCAAAGTGGCTCAGACAATTATGCTACCAATGCTCACATATTTCTTGTCATTGCTGCCGTGGACTCCTATACTTTGAAGGCTCCCACTCGCCCCATTCGTTTCATGTTATGGAAGAAGGATTCATTACACGTAGGTATTTCGTGGATTTCATGGTCACATACATGTACCCCCAAACGCCTGGGTGGTGGAGCTATTTTGGATGCTGAAACTCATATGCTGGCTCTTCGTTGGTCTCTTTTTCGCACTATGTGTGTGAACCATCACCCATGGACCATTATAGCCCGTTATTTTCTTGAGGATAGCGGGCTTCGGCATTGTAATACACAACTTCGGAGCTCTTGGTGGCATGTCCTTAATGCAGACTCCCGGTTTTCCAGTCCCTCCTCCTCTCTGTTACTGCATTTGGTCGGCTCCTGGAAAGTGGTGCTCCAAAAGGGGCGTTGGCATCCAGCGGAGGACCGCTTGCATACTAACTCCTTTCAACTGGAATTGTTGGCAATCTCGAGATTACTTTCATGGGAAGACAAACATGAGCTGCAGACCAAGATTTAACTGCATGGCCCGTTTGGGAGTGACTTCAGCTGCGGATGCCACCCTTGCTAGTCGTAATGTCTTTGCATCGTTTCGTACTGCCAGGAGACTTTTCAGAATTCCGCCCGGATACCGTGATTTATGGGAACAGCTTTTGTTAGTGCTTCGGGGCAGGCAACCCTTTCCTGCCCTTGTTGTGGATCGTCCTTGGCAAGACTGGGACCTTGCAGGTCGGTTGAGTTTGGAAAAGGTCTCTGCTAATCAGGTGTATCATCTTCTGATTAAAGATCAATGGCTGGGTGTGAAAGCTAATACTGTATGGGGATTGCGGAAATCTCAATCATGGTGGAAGGCAACTGTGATGGAGGGCTGGTTGAATAAGACACCTTCAAATGTAAGGTCTTTCTTTGGCGGGTGATGATTGGTGGTCTTCCTCTTGCCTCGGCCCTTTCGACGCTTGCAAGTACACAAATTGAAAGAATAAATTGATAAATATAAGTGAGATACTAGTACAACTAATAGGGCCTCAATTTAAAGGTTAAAGTGCGTACCTAAATATTTGACCCTAATTTAATGCTAAGTGGTGTAGAACGGTGTTCACACCTAAACACACACTTTTACATAGAATAATGTGTATTCACACATGAAGGACAATAAAATAACCAAGAAACCCCCCTTCAGGTCATGGGTGACTGAACCCTTAACACCAAACATAAAAAGTGAACATGGAAAGGTCTTATCTAAATAGAGGCAACATCTAATCCCATACATCAGATTTTGATTGGAGATTATACAAAGCAAAGGGATATATATAACTAGGAACAAGGTTTACTGATAAGCTCGGGGACCCATAGTGAAGTATGGTTCAAAGGTACATGTGCATGGCTCAGAGGTTGAAAAAAACCTAGCATAGCTCAAAGGCATTGTTCACATGATCAAGGGTACAATTCAAATGTGTATGTGCATTCTCAAAGGTTGAACAAAAGCTAATGTGACTCAGAGGCATAGTACACATGATCAGGGGCTAGAGACTTGATTATCGCTTTTGGGCTTGACACAAAGGCCGTGGAAAGATGATTATTGGCCCCCTAAATGAGATAACTCCTTGAAGAATATAAAAAAGGGAAATTATGAAAGATATACAACCTGTTTTGGATTAAAATCTATGTAGGGGACCCCACATAATTGATGGAAAGGTCTTAGCATATACATGCACAATGCTAGTGTCTAATTCCTACCACACTTTTACATTTTTTATTGTTATTTTATCTTGTATATTTTTATTTTTTACTTTTAAATGTCAAAACATTTAAATAGGATTCAAATCTCCCCTTGATGTTGATGTTGAGAATGATACAGTCAATGACAACTACTTGTGGTGGTGTTGCCCAGCATTGGATGCTTTGCAAGTCATTTTACATCGGATATCAGAGGCAAGGCACTTGGGTAGTCTTCAAGGTTTGGTCGTGGAGACTTTAATTTGATGGAGATAGGTGCCAATGCCTAGGGGTGATCTATGTGGTTGAACAAGTTGGAGGTGATGATGACGTCGATGATGCCAACTATTGTGTCGGCGATGACGAGCAGGTTAGCAGGCAATTCAACGTGGCACATGGCAAGTTTTCCTAGGGTTAGTGACAGCTGTTTGAGGTGCATAGGTCATGATGTCTGAGATGTTGAGTCAAACCCACTCTAATACCATTGTTGGGTGGAGGAGCTTGTAAAGGATGGACAATGTCTAAAGCAGACAGAACTCCATGGAGGTGAGATAAGAGAGAGTGTGTGTGTGGGAGAGAGAACTCTTGCAAGCACAAATTCAAAGAATAAAATGATAATGATAAGAGAGATACTAGTACAACTAATAGGCCCTCAATTTATAGGTTAAGGTGTGCACCTAAAACTTTGACCCTTATTTAACGCTAAGTGGTGTAAAAAGGTGTTCACACCTAAACCCACTCTTACACACTAAAATGTATGTTCACAAATGGGGGACGATAAAATAACCAAGCAAGCAAGCAGTAGAGCAAAATGCAGTCCATAGCTGTAGCTGATGACTAAGACAATAGCTACTTTGGATGAAGATGGTAGCAGTGGAAACATCTGAAAATTAGCAAGATGCAGACCTGGCTGAGAGTAGAAATATGTCCAGCAGTTCGAGAATGCCCCTGATAATTGGTGAGCAGCAGCGCAGCTTGTTGAGCTGGAAAATACAGATATAGATAGCTGTAAGAACCCACTAGCAGAAAATGCAGGGGCTGAGGATGATGGTGGCAGCTCCCTGATGGCGTTTGAGTGCTGGGAAGCCATTATAGGCAGCAACTGCAGATGTGGGAAGCTGCTGGAACAGAAAATGCAGGTGGGGAGAAGCACACTGATTGGGGAAGCTAACTGAAATGGGTGGGCCTCCAGTTATGTGGGTGGCAGCTCTAGGCAGCTCCAATAGAGCAGCATCTACCAGCCGTCAGAGGAAGGAGAGGAACAACAATTGGAGAAGAGGGAGACTGGCTGAGGAACAAGTGGGTGTAGATGAATGAGCATGAGGGTAGAATGAATGCAAAAAGTATGTGCTTTTATAGGGGATTTTGCTGCATTTTTCCTACCATGCGAAATAAATTTCATAAATACAAATAAAGCCTTTTTGGGGCTGTTAATGAAGACCAAGAGTAACTGCTAATGCACTACACTTGTTGATGCATGTGAGGATTTCGGTTGCTCAATAGTGCACTAGGTGTTGAGGGCACTACATCTTAGGTTATAGGTTGACTAGGGATGCCAAGCACTCTAGATACTTATGGTTCCATACATGCCTTGCAAATGTACATCACATTTAAATGTACACTCCATGTATTCCATGTATGCTACGGACCTCGCAAATGTACATCACATTATATTTTGAGAGCCTAGGTGCAAACCATACTCATTTGCATTCCAAACCACAAGTAGTACACTGAATAGTGATCCCAATATATAGTACCCTAGATGTAATAAACCAAGTACATTTGAGATCCACTAGATAACTCAGCTGTCCATCACTAGGGAAGTGGAGGTGCAACCTTCCTCTTAAGCATTAGGCAATAATCTAGACCTTCTATGCTCTGCTGAACTTGAATGAGCTTGATCCAAAATCAGCTCTATCTAAACACATTAGGTAAAGTGCATCACTGAGGATGATATGCCAGGATGCCCTCCTCCATCCATTTGCATCTATTATAGGTGAAACAATACCAAAAATTCACTAAGAAGCACATGGAAACTTTACCTCTAACTCTTTATGCCCCAAAACTTGCACTAGATCCTAGGCCTTTTGCCCTTGTAATCAAACAAATACTTGGATCTTTCATATTGCTACCAAAAATGGTATATTGGTTGCATTTTCCTCATGACCTATAGCACTATGCGGAGCATTTGCATGACCAGCATTGATACCATGATTTTCAAACACACTAGGGTTATCAAATGCATTACCAAACATGCTACTTTGTGCCCCAACATCATACTAAAATTGCTATACATTGGGTTTTTCAATCCACTTTCCATTCCTAGATATGTTGAGCCTTGCATATCATGTATAGGTGGCACCAATTTCATTTAGTCCTTACATTCCCATGGCTGAAGCATTACCGGCCATTGCTTGGAGAATTGAACCACAACCAAAGTACCCGAGATGACCTACATTAGTATGCATGCCTTGCTGTCCAAAAAGCATTGAATTGGCACTTCCAAGTTGGCCTTGCATATACATCGATTTCCCTATTGGCATTATTTGCTTATCGTTATTACCCACATTTGAAACATCATGCAGTATATTGGCTCTTCCTTTAATGCATCTTATTGTCTCGAAGTTCTTGAAGTTGATTTCCTCTTCTTGCCTTTGTTGTCCTCCTTTGGGAAGTTGACAAATTACACAAACCGAGATCATTTGCCAATTTCTCATCAAATTGAAGAGGCCTAGAAGGACCCACCTCTTGTCCAATTCCCACATTCTTAACTTGTCACTCATGTTGCCTTGTCCAAGATGAGGCCTTGCATTTCCCACAACAGTTTGTGAATTTTCCAAATTGGGAGGCATCAATCTTGCTTGATTCAATCTCACTATCTGAAAACATACTTGCCATAGTGAGACATGCTTGCTATAGCATTCAGTTGATCACAAATTCAGCAAATGCAATCACACTGGTTTGCACACAACCTCAAGCCCACCTATTCAAGGGAGTTAATGGTATCCTAGCAATTGAACCATGAAACCAGCCTTCCTTCTCAGATAGGGTGGTAAATAATCAAATTAAGCACTAATTACAGCAAATCTTGTCCATAGTAACTAGTAATCCTTCAAACCAATTTGCCCCTTGGTTTGCTTGGGGATTGGTCTTATAATTCTGTCCTTGGAAGACAAGTTCTGCCCCAAATTTAATGTTGGTTGGCTAGCCTCTTGAAATTCACTAAAATCCCCTCAAAATTTCAATTGTTGAATTTCAAGTACTAGGCCTTGAATTCTAAGCACTCTTTGAAGAGTGGCTTGTAAACCTCAATTTTTACTGGGAATCAAGGTTTAGTAGAAATCCTTGAATTGCATCCTCTTGGGACTAAATTCAGCCAAGATCTTGTGAGTGAAGCTGTGAATTGGCCAAGAGAATAGAGAGGAAATTGGAGAGATAAATTTCAGAGTTTCATCGCCAAAATTGGCTGAAATTTAATGCTCCCTTGCTATGAATGGCTGATTGACTGCAGCCACCATCAACAAGAATCCCATACGCAGTCACCTGCCCTTGTGGTCCCAAAATTGTTGTTGTTTACGTGTAGACAGCCTATAGGGACTGTTACCTACCTCCAATGGCCTCTTGATCGACTATGGGTAGCCCTTTGACAGCCTCCAATGGTTGGCTGATCATCAATGGCTAGAAAATTGCAGCAACAGCTCTCTCTCTTCCTCTCCCAACCTCCACAATGCTGCAATCAAGCTCCACCAGCCTCTAATAACCTTTCCCTCACTTGCATGGGCAAATTTTACCAAGTGCAGCCTTCTAATTAGATTTTTCAGTTATTTAAATTAATTTTCAGAATGAATAACTTCGAAAATTAATTTCAGCCCTTGTCCCTGCCCAGAAAATTAGCAGTGCCCATCTACAATTAAATTTGTTAGGCTATTTTGAACCTCAAGTAGTCCAACACATTAATTGGCTCTTGGACCTGCATTAATTCATAAAAGAATGCCCAGTCCCTAATGTCACCGCTCCATTTATTGGATAATTAAATGTCCTAGGCCAAAAGCTCTCATCAAGCACTGACTAGTACCTAACTAATATAACTTATTACAACTTTTGCTTTTGACATCCACTGACCTCTCAGGGTCCTTGGCCTGACATTGTGAAATAGCTAACATGCATTAATCAAATGCCAAGCAAAGCATTAAAATTTTACGTCCTTGTGATGCATGCCATCCACTCCATCCTATCGGATTCTAAGAAAGTCTCTTGTTGAGATTCTGTATGGCAAGCAGGTTAATAACCCTCATGGGGGGACTTGGAAAGCAATAGCTTATATGGATCAGAAAGAAGAAATTCCCAAGGCTAAAAAAGAAACAGATCAGCAAGCAAACAAAACTATCTGCAAATGCACTTTGAAGTGCTAGAAGTGATTGCAGAGCTTTGGACAACCTGCATCCAAGCTAGTCCCTAAGTCATTGGAGACCGTTCAAGTTCATGGACAAGCCATGTCTGGTTGATTACACCATGGAGCTTCCTAGCCAAGATGTACCCTATCCTCAGCGTTGGCATACTCCCGGAGTATCATAGCCATGATCTAATTGCTCCATGATATAAGCCTGAAGCCTAGTTAATGCATGACACTTATCTTCAGTCCACAATGAGGCCAGAACTGATAATTCTGAATAGAGTGCCTGGAATAAGGAGTCCTGGTTCCTTGGAATTTAAAGGCTAACTTACTAGTCAGACACTTTGGATGGATGTTACAAATTTTGCTGATGCATTTAATTTTCTGTCCCAAGGCTGTGCGGTTGGGGGCAGCAGTGGGTTTTGGGGAAGGCTATCTTACCAATTAGACATTTTCGTTAGAGACTGTACAGTTAGGGGCAGCCATGGTTTTTGTGGGGGAGTGTGTGATCAGCATAGCTCCAAGCAACCAAGATGATTGTGCAGCAGGACTCATGGTTGTAGATGTGGTAGTGGACATGCAGACAGACCCTCAGACAGGTGAACCGGAGCAGTCAGGCAGGTGGAGGAGGGTGGACACACCAGACCTGATTACCTTGCATGTTGAATGGGTCTGGTCTGATTAGAAACTCACCCATGATCAGACAAACCAAAAGCCTGCAACAGGACCTGTAAAGTGAGGGAACATACCAATTCCTCTCCAGCACACAAGACTTGACGACCAAGTCCCCCAAATGTATAGCATGTCCTCATTCCAGACTGACAATATAAACTAAGCTAGCCTATAAAATGTAGCAATAAACTGTTGAAACTTAGAGACAGAGAACACAAGAAATGATATCCATTTACAGTTGTTTAGACAAAGGCTAGTACCACTCAAGAAGCACATATGAAGGTCCCAAGAAACTTGGATCCAAGAGCTCCACTAATACTTGGTTTGTTAAAAAGACGACCAAGTTGCCGAAGAAGCACTAGTCTACCAGTTTCAAGGTTCCAATAAACTTGGATGCAAGGGCACCAAGAATGCATGATAATCAATGAGCCAGAACCTTCTAAACCAACATTTTTCTCAAACCTAAGCGCATCCACCATTCCTAGACTCACCTTGAGATCCACACTTAGATCAGAATGTCTTCAAGGGATTCTAAGTGGTTACACAAACGACTTGACTAATTGCTTTGTGGCTCCTCCAGCCTGGCCATAATGTTGTTGGAGGATACTTTAAATGCCCACCTCTCAGTTACCCATTCATGCCCTTCAGTGCCAATGTTGTTAAGCCCCTTGAATGAGGAGAAGCCATGATGTCATTGGACATTGGTAGGCTTCCCAAGTTAGACATAAGAAAGGGCCTAGCTATTAGACCAGATGCTTCGGACATGGCCTAATTAACTGTTGGATCAAGCGGGAAATAGTAAATGAAGGTAGTGGAAGAGACTATGTGGATGGAAAGTTTAGGGCTAGAAGGATGAAAACTCGGCAGGTGGCATTGCTGATCTCAACATGATGTCATGGGTTTCCAGCAACTCACCTACTTAGCAGGAAGAAGACATGAGATAATGCAGAGCTTGGAAAGATAGTGAACTGCAGCTATGGTAGCAAAAGAAGAGCAAAAGCAAGTTCACGAGTGTCCCATGCATTGAAAGGCACTTAGGCCACAAGAGCATTACTCTGTAGTACCAAGGCTTCATAGTTCTAATGCTATATTAAGCACAAGTAGAGGCACAAGTGCACTTATAGTGCACCAAAAGAAAATATGGACAATGGAATCTAGCAGCACATGCAAGTATAAGAGATGATAAAGTTTTTGTTAATACCAAAACTGAAGACAACTGGTGGTTCATGACAGTGTACACCCTTCCAAACTGAAGACAACTGATTGTTGATGACTGTGTACACCCTTACAAACCTGCAAGCGTTAAGGATGATTTTGGCTGAGGTTGGATGGAGGATTGTAAGTAATGAATGGTTTGATGTACTAGAAGGTGGTTACACTATTAGAGGTTGGCCAGTCATTGATGCATGTGAGTGGTCTGACAAGGCTTACCTCCCATGGAGTGGCCTCCGACCACTACCCACCTATATTGACCTATGTACCATCAGGCCAGGGGGCTCCTACTCCTAGACCCCCACTAAGGGGAAGGCTGTTGGCCCTGTACCATCAGGCCAGGGGGCTCCTACTCCTAGACCCCCACTAAGGGGAAGGCTGTTGGCCCCCCAAAATATAGACTTATCGCCCATGTGGTCCCAACCAGCTGCTAACCACTACACACTAACATTGACTTGTATAAACGGGCCAGGCGGTACCTGTTCCTGAGGCCACCAGCCTCCCCAGACCACACAATAGGAGCTCCTGATCTGCGATAAGCCACCATCAGATGCCAGGTGACTTGTGCCTGCACCTGCTTGAGATTCACATCAGCTTTACTGTCTATGACAACTAATTGAAGTTCTGCAGTTTTAGTCCATGAGGTTTGAATCAGAGCTGCTTTTCCACTGAGGGGGTTGAAATCATCTGTTGCTGCAGGTATGGGGTTTTGCTTATTGGCTTTGCTATTCAGACTTTTTCGTGTGTTTGCATCCTTGTGAGCAGCTAGGTCTCATGTAACAATCACATTGAAAGGTACCACTAATGTGTATGTTTTGTGACCTATGGATGCCTTTAAAATTTCCTCTATCTTGACCTCCTATTCCCATTTCTTGAAATCATAGAGCTTCCTTCTACCCCTTTAAGCTGTCCATACCCCATTCTACCCAACCTACTAGAGGCCAAAATTTGGATAGATCAAGGAAGGTAAAGATTGAGGCCATCTTTGATGCCTATGACCTGTAAGAATTTGTCATCAACTCTATGCTCGCCCTCAAGAGATGGTGTAGCTCAGGAGTGAGGGGTCCCTTCTTTTTAAGGGCATCTGCTCATGGTCATAACTATCACCTTGCTGACACACATGCCTTCCCCCATGATGTTGTTAATCTGGTTTGCTCACTTGCATTGATTGACATGCTGGTAAAAATGAGGGAAAGATGGGTAAGGAGAGGGAGAAGAAGTGGGAAGTGTCCTTTTTGACATAGGGGTCAAACATAGTGGACACAATTAATAGTGGTATCCCAATCTTTGCTTTACGGGAAGGAGTCTGCATCAATTACGCTAGCAAAGATGCCCTCATTGACCTCCATGATGCCTAAGCCCTGATTTGCCAACACCCAAACCACTAGTGTCATAACTTTTCTCATGGTTCTCATGGATGGATACAGGATTGATATGTTGGAGAGGGATTAGTCACTTCTGTGACAAGTACACAACACACGTTTCTGGTGTGCAGGAACCATGTTTCTTATACTGGCAAAGAAGGCCATATGTTCACTTCACATGCTCTATGTGATCAGGGTTGGGTCCTAATCTTTTCTCTGTATATGAGACGAGTGCATGCAGCGTAAAAGTTGTGGGATCAGTGTGGCATACTGTTACTAAATAGTATACCATCAATAAGCGGATCTTTGGTACGATCCTATGATGTAAGTTTGGAAGAGGACCTTTCGGCCATTTTCCATTTGTTTCAGTGGGTGGGATTTTTGCACTTTTGGATCACATAAAATCCTCTTATGTTGAATTCTTAGTTGAAATCGAATCTCATATTGCCAAGATTCGTTGCTGCTTCTGTGGAAGTTTCCAATGTCAGGTGATTATCAAGGATCACGTATTGATTCATTAGGACAGTAAATTGCCTTACAACCTCACGTGTCACCCTGGGGCTTAAATGCTACCTGGTGACAGCAGACACTTAAAACTTCATGTAAATTGTTGGTGAAGCAGCATGGCCGGCTTGTCACAATCACTTAATCATTGCCCTTCCGAGCAGCGCTTTACAAAATGTTTCTGTTGATAGTATCAATCAACAACTTTGCTACTAGAGCTTTTGGTAATTATCAATGGTTTTGCATCTAAATAACACATAAGCTCGGGCATTAATCACCACCTCTGTGTGTTTTGCTTTTTTCATGTTGTTTGTTTCAAAAACTTACTAATTATCAATGGTTTTGCATCTAAATAACACATAAGCTTGGGCATTAATCACCACCTCTGCTTGTTTTGCTTTTTTCATTTTGTTTGTTTAAAAAACTTACTGTAAGACAACGTACTATGTGTAGGCCATCCGACGAGATTTGGAAATATTTATAAGATGAGTTGGGAGAACCTTTGCAATTTTTGATAAGGACTGTCGTGTTCTCGCCTACTATGCAAAACTTGAGGTTCGGAGGAAGGCATCCATGTGTCCATCTACAATGCAAATTCTGGAAAATTAATTCACATTTGTGACTTTGTAGATGAATCAATCCGTTGAAACAATATTGGGTTCAAATAACATGAATCAGAATGCTATTCCTCAAATTTACGATTGTACTACTAATGAGATTTTCCCAAACATTTTATAAGCTTCAATACGTATATTCTTGACATATTCTATCTATATCATAATCCATGACAAATTTTTTTCCTCAAGTT